>NW_020857642.1:0-11506 GCF_000972845.2 Larimichthys crocea
GACTCCAGTCGTGGTGCCTCCAGTCAAGACTGATAGTTTGGTAAGCGGCTTAAACATTCGGTCCTTATAATTTTTGCACAAAAATTTGGCACCGGAGACATTCATGTTCAATCGCGCTTTTTCCAGCATTAATATACCATGTTTGTAGGAATCTCTGGATGAATTCTGGCACTGCCTTCTTGCCCTTGAACGCAGTGAATTACCTTGAAAAGTCAGCACGCTTTCGTGCAAGTTGGTTATTGGCATTTTTTGCTTCACATTAACCAATCAGTCAAGGTTTTGGTCGGGGGGGGGGCCACGGGCCCACCCTCGACAGCTCAGGGAAACAAACTCATCTTTACACATGATCCATTCGGTTTTGGATGTAAATCGGACCAATTGTTGAACATCAGGTATCAAGACAGCTGTAAACCGGTACATACTTGTTCTAGCCAAAGCACAATACTCATCTGGGCTGTAACTGGATTGGGAGCTCGCTTTGTCATATCTAGGATTTTCAGAAGGAGTTCCATGGTTTAACAGACTGCTGTGGGCTGGCCAATCATTATGTTAGGAGCATTTTATTGGATAAAAAAAAAAATCAAAAAAAAAAAAAAAAAAAAAAAAAAAAAGAACAAAAAAAAAAACAAACACAAAAAAAACAAAAACAACCAAAAAACCAAACACCCCAACACCACACCCACCCCACCCACCCCAACGCCCTACAACGCATACAAAAACTCCTCTTTTTCTTCTTCTTCACTCTGTTTTCTCTTATTTATCTTTTTCTGTGTGTTTTCTTTACTCTCTGCCTCCTCGGTCGATCCCTCTCTACATTTTTACCTCTCCTTCGTCTCGTGTGTTTTTCAGAAAAGCACTCTTTGGTTTTGGTGTTCACAGCCTGTACCTCCCGTCACTAATTTCTTTTTATGCTTCCTCCCTCTCTGGTCCGGCTCGTCTCCTTCCAGTCGGATTCACTCGACTAGTCGGCTCTCTTCCTTCTCCTTTCTCTGTGTCTGACCTTGACTAGTTTTCTACGTCTGCCGTGTCTCTGTCCCTTTCATCTTTATCTCTCTTTTCTTTGCCTGAATTCTCTCTTTTTCTCTGAGCTGTCCCTCGCCATCTATTCCTGGTTGCTTTCTCGCCCTATTTTCGGCTGCCTTAGGCCCCCCGTTGCCTTGCACCTCTCTCAGCGGGTCTGTCATAACTCTGCTCTCCTCTAGCGTGGCCATTCCCTCTGTCTGTTCCTTTGTTCAGTGGCCGTTCTGACCCTTCTTCTTCTACTGCAGCTGCCATTAGGATAACTTCATCATCTCTTTAGTTTGCGATGTGGCTTGGTTGTTTTTCACTAGCTCAGCATTGCAAGAGAGCTTTGTAGTGGAAAGTTGCGAAAGACGGAGTATCGCTTGTTTCATTGTTTTTGGTTTGTATCCGGCAGTCCTTATACCCGACCGTCGGCTAAAATATTCAACAAATCACGAGGGAGCAGGATCTTGGCTTGGCGCTTGCCCGCCCATACATCATAGCTTTTGCACAATTTTCCAAATTAATCAACATGTCCGCTGCGTTAATCTGTAGCCAGCTCTAAAGCTCTAGTTGCAACTTAGCTTCTAGTACAGGCAGAGTGGAAAAAAGAGCAGTACACACATTAGAAGTCAGATCAAAGTCATCTTTTTAAATCATCTGGTTCCAATCTCGCAGCTTTTGTCATGCACTCTCACACCACATCTTCACGGGCACTGTCAAGCCACACTTGGTATACACTCATTCATGTATCTGAAAGTCCCAGGAATGGATTGCCAACTAGAGTAACAGTCATCTCAGCCATTGCAAGGCGTCTCTCTCTTCGAATGCTCCCTCATACGGCCCATGCCACTCGTCCACTCAACACATAAAGAAGTGAACGGAAACTGAAGCCCAGCCTTTCAGTCTACACGATGAGATCCAGCTGCATCATGCGGCATGAAAACATGCTTGAATTGTCATGATATCTGGTTCATCGATGTGTACTTGGTGTGCCTGCTACGCATGCCGCTTATCAATGACAGGTTGACCATCTAACTTCACATTAGTTCTACGAAAGATGTTTTTGTCTTTGATTTAGCTTTTGCTGAGTCATTTGCATGTTTCAGGTCGTCTTACTGCTTGGACAGATCACCATTTTCGCTTGCCGCATTAAGACATTACAACAACGGACTAACAGATTTCAAACCATAATAACGCAGCATCAAAGGTCAGTCTCCACCCTTTCTAACAGCCAGGGTGATTTCTGAGGTGAAAGGTGAAAAATGTATTTTTTTTTTCTCTCCCTGTATACACATTTAAAATCAACATTCCCCAAAGGACCAGAGTAGATCCCCGATCTTGATCAAACAAGGGTGTATTTAAACTCCCCCGAAAATCTTTTCTAAGTTTAAACCTCAGGGGGGGTCTCTCGGGCCGAGTGCAGCCCGAAACTGCCCCGGAAACAGCCACGTAGTGGCAATGCAGTGGGTCATAAACCCATACCTGCCCCCCATCAGATCCACACACGGTACCACTGCTCGATAACAATTATTGTACAGCTCCATTATTTAAAGTCGTTTTTTTACACCATTTGTCAGCTTTCTTGATTTCTTCACTTTAATCAATATGCGAATGAACATCTAACTGGGATGTTTGTATGACACATACGTTCCAAACAAAGCCAGAGGTTTCAGCCAGGACATTGTCCCCAAGACACTGAAACTCCTGACCCCTGGCTGGTGGTCTTAGATGTGTTATTTCCAGGCAGATTAAATAAGCACATAGTTTTTTATGATTTCGTCAAACGCAGACATGGTAAGGCATAGTAATAAACTTTGCACTTACCCGTCCTTTGTTCTGATTGAATCCTGTTTGTGACGCCAATTGTTGTGGAGAAATTGCGAGAAGTCAAAGGTCAATGGTGAAGTCGGGAGGGAAAAAGTGTTCAGGAGCCTCTGATTCTATGCGGTATTATTTATGAAGCTTGACAAGGAGAACTAGAGACACTCTCAAAGTACACCTGAAGTGCTTGGTCGGTCTCACATTCTGAATGAACTCATGCTGGTGGTCACACGTTTAAACCCTAAGATAGACGCTACAAATACTTTACGCCCAAAATAGTCAAAGGGAAAGCATTACCATGTTCGTGTTCACCTTCAACACATTCTAGTCTGGAGACACTGTTGTCGTTCATGCCAATGGAACGTCAACAATTAGCTACCTATTATGTCTAGGATAGCAGCAACAGGCCCTCTTCGACCCTGGACACCACAGAGTTGAGATATGGGGCACCAGTAAAAGACAAACAATTAATACTGCAGAGGAACCACAAGGCTCACACGTGACCCGTGTAACCCAAAAAGAAGAAAATTCCATAACATAGCAATAATGACAGTAGTAATATGGTGTAGTGGACGTCATGCAGGACCACAAGCAGCAGCCACGATCCACGAGAACCTGCTGGACGACAGAGCACAGAAACTCCAGGGAAGAAGTTTAGTTATTAACATGCATTAATGAGACATGTTATGTTTACAGAGGGTGAGAGAGAGAGATGGGGAGACAGAGAGAGAGAGAGAGGAGAGAGAGAGAGAGAGAGGTTTTTTTGGTTTTAACCAATCATTATTCACAAAAAATTCACCTTTACACCACAAACTGCGCAATCCAACAAAAACAAAAACAAATAAATCAAATAAACCAAACAATAAAAAAACCCCACCAACAACAACAACAAGTTAAATATAACCACATCAAACAAAAGTAATTTCCAGTTCATTTAAAGAAAAAAGTACCCCTCTAATCCCACACATTCTGAAAAGCTCCCACATCCTTCATCTTAACATAATATCTGTATTCCAATATAATACGTGCTCTAACCAAATTCTTGAAAATGAGTTAAACGATCACCCTCTGCCCTCTGTCCAACTTTTCCTTTCTACTTAAATAATAGCCAACTTTGCCTGACCAAACAGGAAATTCAATAATCGACCTTTCTTCTTCTTGTTCTTACCATACAAAAGCCAAAAATGAACATTTGTTCAGTAAACTGCCTTTAAAGGACAGCAAAAGTGCGAAGTGCTCCAAAAAGAGACAATAGCCTCGAAAATAACAATGCACAAAACAGTGAAATATAGTCTCTCTAACAGGACAAAAAGGACACTGATCTAAGACGGTTGGATTTAACAGTGACACAAAAGCATTCACTGCACAAATCCCATGTAAATTCGCCACTGCAAGTCTCCAGTAATTTTTTGTTAATGGTGGTTTATAAAGCAAGCCCAACAGGTTTTTTTACCTCTGAACCCATTTTTAAAATGGTCCTCCAAGGTGGTCCTACTCTTCCCTTAAGTTTTCTTTATTTAAGACCTTGAATACAGCCTTGATAGAGTCTTTTCCCCCACGAGTCCAGTGGCATCCACGTTTTGACCCTGCTCCAGCAGGGAAACACCCCACAGTCTATACGTTTTAGGGAGCTAATACACAAACCCTGGGGAAAAAGGATCAAATCATCAGGTGGTCAGTTGTCCAGCAAACCATCTTGCCAGCAGCGCTCTCTCCTCCTCGAAGCAGTGGCCTTCCTGAAACTGTCCAACACCAGACCGATCAACCCGAACAGATCGGACATCCAGCCTTTGCGCCAGAGTTGCGCAGTTGTCTAAGTGAGCTCCTGCCAGCTCCAGCAGATGCCGGAATGTGGTATGGCCCTTGTCTTAAAAGTCCATACATCAGTGGCGCTTCTTCTCAGGCCGCCGAGCCAAGCACCCCCTAAGAATTGGCTCCCTCAAGAGCCAATATAAGGAAGCGTCACGGCCCAGTCTGCCTGTTTTCCATCTGTCTCCACACATTAAACACAACTGCTATAAATGGTGACACACAATGCAAATTCAAATTTGAACAATCAATAAAAACAGTGCCTTCCTAAAACCTAACTCCCAATTTGTCCCAAAGATAAAATCGACAACCTGTCTCAATGGAAATCTGGGCGGGCCATAGAGAAACCTCTGCAAAAAAAAGAAATATAAAAGCCGCCTTCCTACTGGCAGATGTACCAAACCCCTGCCCACCATCCTCTTGTGACAAAAATAAGACACTCTGGAGGGATCCAGTGTAATGTATCCCAAAAGAAGTCGACAATAATACTCTGTATTTCCCTAATAAATTGCTGGAGGTTCTATTGCAGCCAGGCGATGCCACAAAATAGAGGCCACCAAGTTGTTAATAAATAAGTGTACGCCCTCTATACGAAATTCAGGGTAACAGCACTTTCCACTTCTTTAACCTCCCCTCCACCTTTTAAGATAAGAATAAGATAAGAGAAGATAATACTTTATTGATCCCACAACGGGGATATTGACTTATTACCAGCAGCGAAAAATAGAAACCAGGAGGGAAACACAAGTGTACATATTACAAAAAGTACTAGGTTAATGTGGCAGGTTTAAGAATGTGAGCTTTTGCTAGACAGCCTAGGGTAGAACATAAGCGTTACAGAAACAAAACAGAAACAGACATGTACAGGAGACTACAACATGATCAGGTGCAGGTGTTGTAAAGTCTGACAGCAGCAGGGATGAAGGACCTGCGGAACCTCTCCTTCTTACACCGTGGGTGTATAAGTCTGCTGCTGAAGGAGCTGCTCAGAGCCCCCACATGGTCATGGTAGGGGGTGAGAGGTGTTGTCCATGATGGATGTCAGCTTAGCTAACATCCTCCTCGTCACCCACCTCCTCTGTGGAGTCCAAGGACAGTCCAGGACAGAGCTCGCTCTTCTAAATAAGTCTGTTGAAGTCTGCTCCTTTCCCTTTTTCTGCTGCTGCCCCCTCTCCAGCAGACCACAGCATAAAAGATGGCTGAGGGCCACCACAGAGTCATAGAAGGTCCTGAGGAGAGCTCTGCATACTCCGAAGGACCTCAGCCTCCTCAGCAGGTGGAGACGAACTCTGGCCCTTCTTGTAGAGAGCATGGGTGGTTGTCAGTCCAGTCCAGTTTGTTTGTTGAGGTGAAACCCAGGAATCTGTAAGCTCTGCAACCACCTCTATGTCCGATACCTTCGATGTTCACCGGTGTGAAGTGGTGATACTTTCCCTCTGGAAGTGCGATCATCTCCCTTCGTCTTGCTCGTGTTGAGCTGAAGCTGGTTTAGCTCACACCAGCTGAACAAAGTCCCTGATGATGGTCCCTGTATTCCAGATCGTCCCCCCCAGAAACACATCCAACGACGCTGTGTCATCGGAGAACTTCCTGGATGGGCAGTGGCGGTGTTGTGGGTGAAGTCAAAAAACATGACCCTCACAGCGCTCCTGCTGTCCTCCAGGTGGAGCAGTGATCTGTGCAGCAGGTATAGTACTGCGTCATCCACCCCGAGTGTCCCAGGCTGGGTAAGCGAAACTGCAGGGATCCAGCTTGTGCCCACCAGCGGTCGCAGGTGAGAGGATGATCCTCTCCATAGTCTTCATCAGGTGAGAAGTCAGGGCCAACAGGCCTGAAATGGTAGGCGCTCTTGGGGCGCGGCGTCCTTTGGTACCGGGACCACAACAGGAGGCTTCCACAGGGCTGGGACATTCTCCAGGCTCAGGCTCAGGGTGAATAAGCGCCTGACGATACCACAGAGCTGGTCAGCACAGTCCCTTAAGTAGCCTGGGGTCCTGATGCCGTCCGGGCCTGGGGGCCTTCCGTAGCCTTTTTCGTCTTAGCCACTCCCTCCCAGTTTTTCAATTCCGCTGAGACTGGTCACCCGGTAAACAACCTAAATACTTAATCTACCCATCTTTGAACCACTTAAAACCACAGGTAAATTTAAGGCAATTCCTCTGCCATTCCCATACTATCAATGCCATAACCTTTTCCCCAGTTTTACCTTAAGAGAGAGGAGAGACTTACGCAAAGCATTCTGTGATCTTTACTAGTTTTTTCTCAACGTCACTTTCACCATTTAACAGCCACCATAATATCAATCCTGCCATAGGCAGAAAGAATGCAAGGGTAAAAATGGTATCCCTTAGTATTTTACCTCTTGATTGCTTTCCTCAACCTGACATAACAGATCAATGCTATAAAATCAGCATAACCTATAATTGCACAACCTTTGCCGAATACCCCTCTCTATAGTGAAAGGAGCACTTTAAACCACCCATAACTTTCATACACTTTCAAGGAACAATAAAGAGTCCTAGTCCAAGGCCAATAAAACCAGGGGGGAAAACAAAAGCCTCAAGATTTTTCCAAAGGTATGTGGTCTCCACCCGATCGAAAGCCTTTCTCTTGGTCAAGAGAAATCCAATCCCAACAAAACTTTAAATCCAATAGTCTAGAGATCAATCCAAATAATCCCGATTAATTGAAAATTATCTCTAACAGATCTGCCAGCACAGTTAATGATTTGATCAATGTGAACAAAGACCTGCTCCATCACCTTTTTTAATACCTATTTTGCCAACACTTCCCTGGAGAGGAATTTTATAGTCAGCACACAAAAGACTCACTGGCCTTCCAGTTCTTTGGCTCACACAGGTTTCCTTCCTTTTTTAGGGAGAAGAGTAGGACTGCTCTCCGACAGCATGAAGAGGGCCCATGCTAACCCCCTGTGACCAGAACACTTGTCCACTCTTATGGACCTCAAACAAGTCGCTCCCAAATGTGGGACCAAAAGGGAACTTATAAAAATCAACAAGGAAACCCATCCAAACCTGGAGTTTTTGTTTGGCCATTTTTTCCCAACTCATCAAACACCACCTGCCAGCTTCTGCAGTTTTTCAGTGGACCTTTCTAGTTTGTGTGCTGTTCTTGTGCTGCTACCTGTGGGCAGATTGTCAAAAAAACTCCAGACACATCAGCTGATCTCTTGTTGGACTCACCTGGCATAGAGTTGGGGAGAAGAACTGCACGTGCTCATTTACCCTTATTGTTAGGCAGATGATTCAGTTGGAAGATCCTTCGAACATCAACTGTATTGAAGGCAATGATGAGCCGGCTTCTTGACCATTCTTCTTTTCAAAGGTTAAAGAGAAGTTTAGATGGAGCATAGCATTTACCAGAAATAAATATTTGAAAAACGTGATGAAACCAATTGCCCCCTGTGCTCTAAGGCGCCCAAGCAGATCCCGGGCCAAAGGTAGCCCTTTTTGACCTTTGAGCTGGCCTGAAAGTTTGGCCGCGATCTCGTGACCTGTGGAAAATGCAACTTAAAATCGTGGACGTACTTGTCCATGTATACTAGTCCTCTAGCTCTCTAATCGACTAGGGTGGTCTCTTTGGAGAGACTATATTTCACTGTTTTGTGCATTGTTCGAGGCTATTGTCTCTTTTTGGAGCACTTCGCACTTTTGCTGTCCTTTAAAGAGCAGTTTACTGAACAAATGTTCATTTTTGGCTTTTTGTATGGTAAGAACAAGAAGAAGAAAGGTCGATTATTGAATTTCCTGTTTGGTCAGGCAAAGTTGGCTATTTATTTAAGTAGAAAGGAAAAGTTGGACAGAGGGCAGAGGTGTGATCGTTTAACTCATTTTCAAGAATTTGGTTAGAGCACGTATTATATTGGAATACAGATATTATGTTAAGATGAAGGATGTGGGAGCTTTTCAGAATGTGTGGGATTATGAGGGTGTACTTTTTTCTTTAAATGAACTGGAAATTACTTTTGTTGATGTGTTAATTTAACTTGTTGTTGTTGTTGGTGGGGTTTTTTTATTGTTTGGTTTATTTGATTTATTTGTTTTTGTTTTTGTTGGATTGCGCAGTTTGTGGTGTAAAGGTGAATTTTTTGTGAATAAATGATTGGTTAAAACCAAAAAAACTCTCTCTCTCTCTCTCTCTCTCTCTCTCTCTCTGTCTCCCCATCTCTCTCTCTCACCATCTGTAAACATACATGTCTCATTAATGCATGTTAATAACTAAACTTCTTCCCTGGAGTTTCTGTGCTCTGTCGTCCAGCAGGTTCTCGTGGATCGTGGCTGCTGCTATGGTCCTGCATGACGTCCACTACACATATTACTACTGTCATTATTGCTACTGTTATGGAATTTTCTCTTTTTGGGTTACACGAGGTCACGTGTGAGCCTTGTGGTCCTCTGCAGTATTAATTGTTTGTCTTTTACTGGGTGCCACCATATCTCAACTCTGTGGTGTCCAGGGTCGAAGAGGCCTGTTGCTGCATTCCTAGACATAATAGGTAGCTAATTGTTGACGTTCCATTAGCATGAACAGACAACAGTGTCTCCAGACTAGAATGTGTTGAAGGTGAACACGAACATGGGTAAATGCTTTCCCTTTGACTATTTTGGGCGTAAAGTATTTGTAGCGTCATCTATGAGGGTTTAAAGTGTGACCACCAGCATGAGTTCATCAGAATGCGAGACCGACTCAAGCACTTCAGGTGTACTTTGAGAGTGTCTCTAGTTCTCCTTGGCCAAGCGTCAATAAATAATACAGCATAAGACATCAGAGGCTCCTGAACACTTTCTTCCCTCCTGACTTCACCATTGACCTTTGACTTCAGCAATTTCTCCACAACAATTGGCGTCACGAACAGGATTTCAACAGAACAAAGACGTGGTAAGTGCAAAGTTTTATTACTATGCCTTACCATGTCTGCGTTTGACGAAATCATAAAAAACTATGTGCTTATTTAATCTGCCTGGAATATAAAAACATCTAAGACCCACCAGGGGGTCAGGAGCTTCAGTGTCTTGGGGACAATGTCCTGGCTGAAACCTCTGGCGTTGTTTGGAACGTATGTGTCATACAAACATCCCAGTTAGATGTTCAATTCGGCATATTGATTTAAAGTGAGAAATCAAGAAAGCTGACAATGGTGTAAAAAAAATTACTTTAAAAATAAATGGAGCTGTAACAATAATTAATTACAGAGCAGTGTACAGTGTGTGGATCTGAAGGGGGGCAGGTTGGGTTTATGACCCACTGCATTGCCACTACGTGGCTGTTTGTTTCCGGGGCAGTTTCGGGCTGCACTCGGCACAGAGAGACCCACCTGAGGTTTAAACTTTAGAAAAGACATTTTCGGGGGAGTTTAAATACTCCCTCGTTTGAATCAAGATCGGGGATCTACTCTGTGTCCTTTGGGAAATGTTGATTTTAAATGTGTATACACTGGGAGAGAAAAAAAAATACATTTTTCATCCTTTCACCTCAGATCACCACTGCTGTTAGAAAGGTGTGGAGACTGACCTTTGATGCTGCTGTATTATGGTTTGAAATCTGTTAGTCCGTATGTGTAATGTCTTAATGCGCAAGCGAAAATGGTGATCTGTCCAAAGCAGTAGACGAACCTGAAATCATGCAAATTGACTCAGCAAAAGCTAAATCAAAGACAAAACATCTTTCTGTAGAACTAATGTGAAGTTAGATGGTCAACCTGTCATTGATAAGCAGCATGCCGGAGCAGGCACACACACATACACATCTGACCAGATATCACAATTCAAAGCAATGTTTTCGCCGCATGTGCCAGCTGGACTCATCGGTAGACTGAAAGGATGGGATTTCGTGTTTCCGTTCACTTCTCTTATGTGTGAATGGACGAGTGGCATGTGGCCGTATGAGGGAGCATTCGAGAGAGAGAAGCTGCAAATGGCTGAGATGAATGTTAACTCTAGTGTTGGAAATCCATCCTGGGACTTCAGATACATGAATGAGTGTATACAAGTGTGGTTGACAGTGGCCCGTGAAAGATGTGGTGTGAGAGTGCATGACAAAAGCTGCGAGATTGGACCAGATGATTTAAAAAAGATGATTGATCTGACTTCTAAGTGTGTTACTGCCTCTCATATGCCTGTACTAGAAGCTAAGTTGCAAACTAGAGCTTTAGAAATGGCTAAGATAAAGCAGCAACATGTTGATAATTTGGAAAATTGTGCAAAAGCTATGATGTATGGCTGGGCAAAGCGCCAAGCCAAGATTCCTGCTCCTCGTGATTTGTTGAATATTTTAGCCGAGGTCGGGATAAGACTGCCGGAACAACAAAACAATGAAAAAGCGATCTCCGTCTTTCCGCAACTTTCAAATACAAAGCTCTCTTGCAATGCTGAGATAGATGAACAACCAAGCACATCGCAAACTAAAGCAGATGATGAGTTTATCCTAATGGCAGCTGCAGTAGAAGAAGAAAGGGTCAGAAAGGCCACTGAACAAAGGAACAGACAGAGGCAGGCCGCGCTAGAGGAGAGCAGAGTTAGACAGGCCGCTGAAGAGAGGGCAAGGCAGGCTCAGGCAGCCGAAAATAGGGCGAGAAAGCAACAGGAAGAGATGGAGAGACAGCTCAGAGAAAAAGAGAGAATCAGGCAAGAAAAGAGAGATAAAGATGAGAGGGACAGAGACACGGCAGACTTAGAAAAACTAGTCAAGGTCAGACAGAGACAGGAGAAGGAAGAGAGCAGACAGTCGAGTGAATCAGACTCGGAAGGAGAACGAGCCAGGCCCAGAGAGGAGGAGCCTAACACAGACCTTAGTGACGAGGAGGTCCAGGCTGTGAAACCAAAAACAAAGCAGGCTGTTTCTGAAACACACA
>NW_020857642.1:11626-11891 GCF_000972845.2 Larimichthys crocea
ATGTATTGATTTCTCAAAAGTAGTTTGTTGCATCCAGGAAGCAAAATAGTCTACGCCTGAATTCACACCGTGATTTACACAAAGTAGGATATTAATGCTGGAATAGAACAAGATGAATATGAATTTTCGCTGTGGAGAGTTTCTGTAGAATCTAAAACCAAATGTGGCAGCTGCTTGTAAACTGTCATTAACTGACATACCCAAGACTGAAAGGCAACTATGAACAAAGCAATGGCTCTCTACAGGAATGAGGTTTTCGCTCTTA
>NW_020857643.1:0-514 GCF_000972845.2 Larimichthys crocea
CAGTCTCTGCCAGTGCAACATCTTCGGCTGAAAGCAAAGACCCTCTGATGGTTCCTTTGAACTTTTGCATTTGGTTTGCAACAACCTCAGTTCTCTTCTCAAAACTCAGTCTCTCACTTGCTTGTGACATGAGCAACTTACGATGTGCTCTCAGTTTGAGGAACAGTTGCTTCAGCTTAAACATCCAGGCAACTGCTCTTGTTAACCTGTGCCACTCTGAATAGTGACAAATGAACTCACTTAGTGTATTCTCATATGCATTTGTTGCATTCACACTCACTGCAGCTTTAACTTCAACATCATCTGTCTGTATCTCTTTGATATCGGGAGAAACTGGCCAGTGTTTCTCACTTTTCTTCAAAAAGTCTGGTCCATCAGTCCAGTTCTGACACTTTATGAACGTGTCTGCGTTCATGCCTCTGGATGCGTGGTCGGCTGTGTTTAGCTCAGAGTTCACATACCTCCACTGACTTGGCTTAGTGTTGTCTTAGGTTTTAAATCTAATATTCTCACT
>NW_020857644.1:0-18270 GCF_000972845.2 Larimichthys crocea
AAAGAACAAAAAAAACCAAAAGGAACACGACAAATCAACGAGCGCATGCACAAAAGTAAAGAATAAAACATGAAGGGGAAACAAGAAAAAAAGAGAAAGCGACGAGCAAGCAAGAAACCGCGAGAAAAACGGAACAACGGGCGAAAAAAAAGCCGAAACAGGCACACAGGGGGGATTACGCAAAAACCAACAGCAAGGCCGGAGAGAGCGTGGCGGCAACCAGAAAACGAGACAAACAGAAAACACCAGAGACGAAAAACAGAGACAACAAGAGACGACACAAGACGAGAAACTAAACCGAAAGGAACAAACACAAAGACAAGCAAGAGACACAAAAAAGGAGAAAAACAGAGAAAGACCAGAGAGACACGAACGCAAACAGAAAAAAGGAGAAAAAAAAGGAAACAAAAAGAGAAAACGGACAAACGAGAGAAAAAAAGAGCAAAAAGGATACACGAGGACCAGAAACATATACACGACCGAGAGGAGCACACAGAGCGCAACAGGAGACGAAACAGGAACCAGACAAGATAAAAAGACCAGATACAAAACACAGACACACAGAACGCAACCAGAAACGCAGAGAGAGACGCAAACACAGAGACAACATAGAATCCAGACACAAGATACGCAGACACAGTATACAACACATAGACCAGAATAAAAACCAAAACAGAACGCAACACATAAAGACATATACGCAGACACATAGACGCAGAGCACTGACGCAGACTATAGACAAACAACAGACCCTTGTCAAAAAAGTAGAAATGTAATAAAAGTTACGTATGGTCCGTAATTCCATGAAAAAGGGAAACGTTCAGAGATTTTTGCAGGCCAACAAGGAAACAGTTCAGATGTATGGTGTTTGGTTTTGAAGATGGGGGCGGCCGCGCATAACCCACAAAACGGAAGGCAAAGGAAGAATGACCTTGGGAAGAATCACCAGGTACGCGCGGGGTGGGCGAAGGAAAGAAGAAGGAGATCACACAGCAAAGCAGCAAAAGAGGCGTAAAGTGCGAAAAGACGTCAACGTTCCAAGTACTTGTTGGGAAGCCCTTTGCTAATCACGGCCCTCATGTCAGGTGGCATTGCGGGGAGGTAGGGAAGCTCGAGTTCCTTGACGGCTTGCTTGCGCGCGGCTTGGAGTTTGGGTCGGGGGACCGTCATTTGTCCTCTTATAAACACCATAATTCTCAATGGGGGTGTAGGTTCTGCGATTGCACGGCCATCAGCACTGCGAGGCATGTGGCAGTAACCGGTTGGGGGGCGCGTGGGAGAGCAGGGCCAGGTCGCGTCCCGCTGCTCAGGCCTCAAATGCTGAGACCCGAGGACCCGACAGTGTAGTTCCATCTCCGGGATGTGTCATGTGTGGTGGTTTGGGAACTTGTGACTTCCCGCCTCATTCCACTCGTTCTGGATCTTGCCAGAAATTCTGTGAATCTTCTCGGTCCTGATAATATGCTGAAGTCACGGGCATCTCTTAATGCGGGTGAAGCGTTTCCTGACACATGTTGGCCGTCCACTAGACTTTCCTTGATATGCGTGGACGCCTCCGTAGTTAGAACTTCTGTAGCTTACCCATCCGATGGAGGATCCAGTGATGGGGTACGGCTGGCCGTGGTCACAGTCTGTCAGTGCTGGAGTTTTTTTATAAGATTAGGTGTGAGGGCACTCCTAAAACGCAGGCCCGGCAATCTGGGCTAGTGCTTCAACATTCTAATTTTTTGAATCGGTTTTCTGGGTTTTTTGACGCTGGAAGCCCAGTTGGTAAAAATAACAAATAAATACCTTGAAATTCACTTGAATTGTGGGCCCTGATCTATAATCATGAAAGTATTAATCTTTTTATGGCATGAGGGAAAGAAGTCAACGTTGCTTGAGTTCTAATTGTTTGCCACGGGTCGTCTATACCCAGACATATATACACACCCGTATGAGCGGTGGGCGTGTCGCACAAATGCTTAAGTTACATTTAGCCTCTTATACCACCCATGTCACCCACCATACACCCCACACCCACCACGTCCCCTCCCCCCCCCATACCTACAACGACTACCGGGATCAGATCGGTAGGTAGACCACAGCATAATGTTAAATCTAAATAGTATCAATCTTTATCATCCAGTCACGTGTTACACACATTAGTAGCTGTGAACACTCAGCATCGCCACAAAGCTACGTTGGGGTTGGTGCTCATACGGCTACCATTTTATAATCATCGCTTACAAGGTACATAACGTTGTTTTGGAGTAAACCTGGTTGGTCCCACTCATTTCGTGTGTGTGTGAAGGGTGTATCAGAGGCATTACCTTCAAGAACTTGGTAGAAAGGCCTTTCATGATTCAGTCCCTGGCTGGTATTGTTGACGGGCAGATCTGCCAGCCATCTGGCGGCCCCTTACCATCCGCTTACAAGCAGCCAAGGCAGGCTCTATGGATCTATTGTCTACTGTATATATGCTATGTATCGCATTCGATGTAGATCGGTTCTGGGGTATAATGTCTATGTGATGTGGCTGGGAAGAGGTCTGGTTAAAATAATAGGGCTAGGGGTAGAGGTCTGTGTATAGTGTCGAGTTTAGATGTCTGTGGCTCTTGTCTTGTCTCTATATGTCTGTCTCTAAATTGTCTAAGTTACTAGTCTGTGGAGAATATTCTGGTGGATAGGTCTGTGTATATAAGGGCGTAGTAATATTCTATGGTACTCTGGCCTGTGTCTATGGGTCTATTGTAGATGTCTGTGGATATTGTCTAGGGTATAGGGCGGGTATATATGTTCAGGTAGAATATGGTCTTGTGTATATATGGCGTTATATAGGTCTAGTCATCTGTCGGGTATCAGCATGTCTAGGTTATATGTCGGGTCTCTATGTATATGTTTTGCTCTAGCTGTGTATAATATAGTCTCTGTAAATAGAATACTGGGAGTATGTGCTCGGGGAGATCCACGGTCTGTGAGAATATAGTCTATGTGATAGAGTGTTGTGTAATCTAAGGTCTAATGTGTGGATGTCCCTGTGTATAGATGTCTGTCCTATAGAGGTCCCTACATGTAGAGGAGGCCTGGGTAGATATGTCGCTGTTTATGGTCGGTAGTAGAGAGTCTAATTATAACTATGTCTAGGTCTATATGTCTGTGTACTAATAGTCGATGGATATGTCTGGGTAAGATGTCGGGGTATAGCGTCTAGATGATCGCGGGTGGCGCTCAACGAAGGCGGGCGCCTCTTGTCGGTGTCTCGTCTTTTGTCTACTATTGAAGAGGACTCTCCTATGTGTAACTGCTCGCCAAGCTATCAAACAGTGATTGGAGCCTGACAGCGTGGTCCTAACGCAATTGACACCAACGGAAACCGCGGGTCGGGAGACCGTGCAGTCCTTGCCGGAACGTTGCAGCGGTGACTCAATGGACGCCTGGGGAGAGTGCGCGGGTCGGTGTCGGGGGATCTTTCTCGTGGAAGGACGTTGAAGACATCTTTCTATTCGGATTGGATGACAGATGTTTGCTGATTGGAGCTGCATGGCACGAGTCTCGAGGCCTGTGCGTAAATGCGATAAACGCGTGCAAATGCCCCTAAGCTGCCAGCAAATGAGTTGAAGCTCCTGAGCAGAGCGTCGGAAAACCTGAATGGGGCCGGTCACCGGATAAGTGTATAATCGCGCATGTTGGATCCAAACAATGTACATCACAGCTTTGAATCGCAAAGGTGGAAGACCGGTCCAAACAGAGCCCGTGACCGGAACAGGTCACCATTAAGGATCGATGGAAAACATCAAAAAAACCCTGGAGATGGCTAATCAATGGAGAAAGCTGACAGTTTTTGCAAATGCAAAATGGATCGTTTTTGGAGACAAGCCTGCACTGAGAGACCTGAAGCGCGGACAAAAACGAAGCTACGGTGCCCCAAGACCAACAAATTCCAATCTTATTCTTGACACCTCCCCACAACCAGCAGCTTGGCCAGGCTTTTTTCTGCAGCATAACATCCTCCCAGGAGGATCACTACAAGAGACCGCTCTTATGCCCTCCTCCCCATCTCCTACTGAATACTTGTTGACTGTTCTTCCCACATGACCTGATCAAGGCTTCCCATAGCAACTGCCATGCCTCGCCAAAACCTGCCGGATGAGACCGACCATGAGATTAGGGCAGGGCGGGTCACGTCGTCCGCTCCGCCTATTATACGCCACATCACACACTTTACGAGGCCTTGAATCATTCACAGGCCCTCAACCCCCCCCATCCAGCCCGCTTCACCACCGCTTATTTACCCCCACCCCCTGACAAGGCGGGTCGTGACCAGCGCCCTCCCTGTGTGCAGGACCGGAATGCTTAGGACGTGACGGGATTGATACTCAACCCCCGCCCATCCCCTATCCCTGGTTGCCAGTGATGTTTCGCATAGTTGGTAGATAGTGTATTGTAACATGTGCTATATTTGCTGAGGTTGTTTTTTGGTCCTGCTTCCCACAAAAATGTACTCCTTTTAAGGATCACAGTCGTGGGTTGTTCTGTTTTTTCCTCCTCCCCCTACCCCCATTTTGACCTCTTTCTCTGTTTTTCCTTTGTTACTGCATTTCATTGCCTTGTATTTATACAGTGTGTAATGCAATAATTGAAATCTCAAATCATCTCATCTCATATATGATCTGTTGTATATATGTCTGTGTAGTAATGTTGGTGTTATAAATGTGTAATAGTCCCTGTGGTATATCTGTCTTGTAGAATGTTTGTGATAGAAGTGGTCGTGTTATCAGGTGTTTAGCCTGTGGTATGTGTCAGTATATGTCTGTGTATGATGTTGTGAGATATCTGTGTATATGGTGTTAGTCTGTGTAAGCTGTATATTCTGTGTATAAATGGTCATGTTTGAGCTTGTATGATCTTGAGATTGTTTGTGTAGATATGCTGTGTATAAGTGTCCGTGTATATAGCTGTGTATGATGGGCTGTGTAAGATGTCTGGTGTATATGGTCTGTGTATAGGGCTGTATATATGTCCCTGTGGTATACTTATGTATAGTCTGTTATATATGTGGTGTGATGGTTAAGATATGTCTGTGTATATGATCTTGTGTGTAATATATGTCGGTGTCTAGGTTCTGATGTATATGGTGTCTAGGTTAGAATGTCTGTGTTATATAGTCTTGTTATGTTCTGTGTATATAAGTTTCCCCTATGTAATAATGTTGGATATAGGTCTATGATATATGTCTTGTAATAATGCTCTGCTGGGATATATGTCTGTTTAGATAGTCGGTTATATGTTGTTATAGTCTATTGGAGTCGTATATAGTTCTGATGTATAGATGTCTGTGTATAGATTCTGTTGTGTATATATGTCTGTGTATATAGGTCTATGTATATATGTCTGTGTTTATATGTCTGTGTATATATGTCTGTGTTTATATGTCTATGTTTATATGTCTGTGTATATATGTCTGTGTATATATGTCTGTGTATATATGTCTATGGTGCAGACCACCTCCACCAGGGGAACTTCAAAATAAAAGCATGGACACTCATAACAGCGTACGCGTGAGAACAAAGTTAGAGCTGAACAATGAGGCCGTACACACACACACACACACACTGTCCAACCTGTTTGTGTCTGTTGGCCCGAGTACCTTTAACATCAACACACACACACTCACTCACTGAGCTGCAGGCAGCTGG
The DNA here is from genome assembly GCF_000972845.2 of Larimichthys crocea. Lineage (NCBI taxonomy): Eukaryota > Metazoa > Chordata > Actinopteri > Sciaenidae > Larimichthys > Larimichthys crocea. The sequence goes on from NW_020857644.1 coordinate 5,679, forward strand.
CACACACACACACACACACACACACACACACACACACACACACTAACACACACTAACACACACTGAGCTGCAGGCAGCTGGCACACACACGCGGCGTGCAGAGAGTTTTAATCTCAGGTCTAATGATGCGTGACAGGACCAAAGTACACTGGAATGTGTGTGTGCCACACTCTACTGTTCAAATGTTTTCCATAAGAACCTTCCATAAATGAGTTTACAGGACAGTAAGGAGGTTATGAATACAGATGCTTCATTGAAGTGCCAGCTGAAGGTGACCTCAGACTTCTGAAGCTCCGACCACAGGTTGGACGGTCTTCATGACCCTTCTTACGTAACATACGGTCAAACTGCTCCACAACAGCTCAACAGCTGAGATGTTGACGGTGCTGACCACTCCATGACGGACAGAACCAGGGATGTAACGATGCATCGAAAAGTCACTGCTTGGTGATTCATTGGTTCAACAGGTCATTGGTCAGACGTCAAGTCACTACGTAGGTACGGAGCACAGAGTGAGGGAAGACATGGCGACGGTAGAAAACAGTGTGTTTGTCTTTCAGTGTGTGTGTGTGTGTGTGTGTGTGTGTGTGTGTGTGTGTGTGTCCTACGTTGGTATTGGGACTTGACATGGCGGACAGGGCAGAGCTTTCTCCACAAACGCTGGTTCTGACGGCTGCTCCCACGGGCCGGCTAATTGCACCTAAACAAACAAACAGAACACAGAGATAACGCTGAGAGAACGCTATGTGAACGTTCACAGGAGGTACTCCAAACAGGAAACGTCACTGTAAATAACGATGATGGAGATAACACACACACGCACACACGCACACACACACACACACACACACACACACACACTGGGCTCACCTGTTGGGACTTGACTGCCACCTGGTCGTGGCACGGCTGTGGACAGGTGTGACTGCAGCCAGGTAGCGGCAGCAGGCACACCTGTCTGCAGGTGGGGCATTTCCCGGGGTGGCAGCGGTGGCTCTCTCTGGTCGGGTGGTGGCACTTTGGAGGACGCCTGCAGGAGACGACAGGTTACCGACCGACAGGTGACAGGTGACAGGAACCGGCCCGGCTCGGACCATCACAGTGTTTACCTGCAGGGCTCTTTGCAGCGAGGTGGTCTGGTGGTCCGTTCTCGACCACAAGGGACGGACAAGACGGTGGAACCACAGGTACACCGCACCTCCACCGACTCTGGACAGGGATAACAGCTACCTGAAGGACAGGTGAGACATCACAGGACGGGTGAGACAGGTGGAGGCTCTGCTGGTAAAGTGAGCGTGACCTCTTGAAGTCGGTCAGTCCTTGAATAGATCTGTCTGTGTCTCGTCTGTCCACGCTCTACATCAACGTGAAAGCAGAGAACTCTGAGTGTGTCACAGCTGATAAACTTTGACTATTTTATGGAGTGTGAACGTTCTTAAGCTCAGCAGCCTCTATGGACATGATGGCAGAGGAGCAGAGAGTGAAGAGGACGCTGACGGAGGAAGCTAAGAAGAGAAAAGGAGAGAGTGAGCGAGCAAGAAGCCGCCGGACAAGAGTAAATGTGGGACTGACTTTTAGTGGTTGGTGAGAGCTTGGTGAAATAAAAGGCTGAAAGACAGACGCCGAGCTATTGTCTGCGTCTGGACCAAATATCACCGCGTCTTTCACGTGAAGTCAACGCGCCTCGCTGTCAGCTGTTATCTGCGGCGGCGGCGCTGCGACCTTCTATCTGTGCCGCCCTCTGAAAGGTCAGAGCAGCCAATCAGCACGCGGGAGCACAAATAAACTAACTCTAATCTATCCGACCAAATGCAACGCAGACGGACGCATAAATTAACCCGTTATCGTCCAATCAGTGAACAATAGAGGCAGGAAGCTATCTGACACACACACATCTTTAATAAAAGGATTAATGATGTTCAACAGGAAGCGGAGGTCAACATTTTCCCAAACACACACACACACACACACACACTCAGCCCTATCAGCTGGAAGAAATGTCAACACACACACACACACACACACACACACACACTCTCTTCAGGGGGTGTTACGGGTCAGAATTTTCCTGAGTTTGACCTTTGACCTTCCACCAGCTGTGACTCACAACATGTATGACAGACAGCAATGTGACGTGTGTGTGTGTGTGTGTGTGTGTGTGTGTGTGTGTGTGTGTGTGTGTGAGAGAGTGAGTGTGTGTACTGACAATGAAACACCTGAAGCTTTGTGTTAACAAGTTTATCAAGCTGTGATTGGACGAGAGGTGACAGGTTCATGCAACACACACACACACACACACACACACACACACACACACACCTATCTATCGGCTGAGCGTTACCTTGGTGACAGCCGGAGGGACACTTGTGGTTGCGACAGCCCAGAGTTCGTCCACAGCTCTGGTCACACGGAGGGCAGTTACCGGGGCAACACTGAAACACAATGCACCGTGGGAAACAGAGTTTAAACAGCTGAAAGGATCGATGAGCGATAACGGACGGCACACACACACACACACACAGTCGACCTTTAACTATCAGATCACACACACCTGACACATCACATGACACACACACACAACACAAACACACACATACACCATTCCAGATGATGATCTTTAGATTCAGATGAAACCGTCACGTCTCCGTCCACGTGACTTCAAACCCGGCCGGGAACGTATTGCAAAGGTTTCATGAGCGTTTCATGAACGTTTTTTCCTCCAGACTTTGTGAACAGTCTCAGATTCTCTCTAAATATTTAAACATGATACGTAGTTAAATTGTTTTTATGGTCTTTTATTTTGAAAATCGACTAGATTCTCTAATAGGCAGGCCTTCACTGAACAGAAAAATATAAAGGAGTGACTGTGAGTCATTGTGCTACGGTGTGTGCTAAACGAAGGAAGGCTGACACTGAAAAAACAACTTTTAATAATTTAAATAAACTGTGTAAATAAATGTAGAGTGTGTCTGACAGACATTATTACTGACACTGCAGCAGCACAGAGACTCAATAAAGTCAGTCAAAGGCAGCTTGAGGTTGCCGAGCAACCAGGGTCAGCTGCAGGTCAGAGCAATTAACTGCAGCTGTGCTCTGTCTGTGTGTGAGTGACTGCTGAGAGACACAGAAAATCTCTAAATGAAGCCCCTCCAACTAGTGGACACTAATGCCAAACGGTAGGTGGTATCAAAAAGCCCAAATGACCGTGAGCATCCTCATCTTGTCGACCATGTGAATGCTGAATTTCAGTGTGTGAAGTTAAAAAATGTGACCTGGGGAGAGAGAGAAAGAACAGGTGCCCCGTGCTCCTTTGGGAAATTTCTCCTCTCCAGTTTACATGGGAGTAGATGGGGCTGTCGGTGGGTGATCCTGGAGCATCAGTGCGTCTCCCGCCAAAACTATAAGTCTGACAGCTTCAGCAGTGATATCGCTGCGTAGCCCACGAATTTTCCTACGTTTCTATGTAGAAATTATTTCTGTAGAGTGACATTTGTGGCCACGAGAGCCGTTTGCAAATGTATTTTTTGACAAACGTTTCTCTCCCTCTCCACTCTAGCTCTGGAACATTCTACCAATACACACCCATTGTAAATGTTGCCGTGGTTTTTGGTGAAACCGTTTGGTGAAACTCTTAGAAAAGTCACAGCACACCTTTCCTGACCGAGCCGGTCAAATTGGTACCTGACTGACTAAACCTGATCTAAACTGTTTGTGCTGTGCGTTCAACAACAATGGCTACAAACAAACCATGTTGCCTTCAGTGTGTGAGTTACAGCGCTGCATTAGTTCAAATGATTGATTCAGTAAAAGACTTTCCATCACTAGCTCCGATGCTGTAACACTGTAAACAATCCCGTTGGCTGTAGAGTGTGACGATCAGCCAATAAAAACTGATGAACTGTGACGATGATGATGAAGGTGACGATGATGATAAACTGTGACGATGATGATGAAGCTGGTGTACGCTTGGACTCACCTTCCTTCTGCACTGGTGTCTCTGGCAGCTTCTGGTTTTTGGACATTTGGAGTCACACAGGTATTCTTTATGACACGGCATCAACTTCCTGTATTTACCACACCTGCACTCCTTCTCCACCTCCTGACAGACAGACAGACAGAGTGTGTGTTAAAGTGTGGATGTGTGACTGTGTGTGTGTGTGTGTGTGTGTGTGTGTGTGTGATACCTGTCTGCAAGTCTCACAGCTCCCTCGGTGACACCTCATTGAACAGGTGTGTTTTCCACACGACAGGCGGCGATCACACGTGTCACCACACGGAGACACTTCCTCCGTGCAGGGAAGAGACGACTCTGCGCACACACACACACACACACACACACACACACAAACAGTGACATTTAGTAAATACTAAATGTCACTGTTTGTGTGTGTGTGTGTGTGTGTGTGTGTGTGTGTGTGTGTGTGTGTGCTTACTGGTCTTGCCGCAGGGACAGGATCTGCTGACAGAGCGAGGACACGGAGGACACACTCCATCATGACACACAACCTCACAGGTGTGATTCCCACAGGAGAGCAGAAAGCCACACACCTGAGGAGGAAGTGCAGTCTGTCAGTGTCAACAGGTGTACACTGTGTGTGTGTGTGTGTGTGTGTGTGTGTCGTACCTGTTGACAGTTCCACTGAGGACTCGCACACGGTCTCTCTGCTTTGTGTCGACCGCACACACACCTCTGAACGCTGACTCTGGGACACGGAGAACACTCTGAGAGAGACAGACAGGTGGGAGTGAGCTGTGTGTGTACCTGTGTGACAGGGCTGTGTACAGGTGTGTGTTCAGGTGTGTGTACCTGTGTGTAACAGGACTGTGTACAGGTGTGTGTACCTGTGTGTCAGGGCTGTGTTCAGGTGTGTGTACCTGTGTGTCAAGGCTGTGTTCAGGTGTGTGTACCTGTGTGTCAGGGCTGTGTACAGGTGTGTTCAGGTGTGTGTACCTGTGTGTCAGGGCTGTGTACAGGTGTGTGTACCTGTGTGACAGGGCTGTGTACAGGTGTGTGTACCTGTGTGACAGGGCTGTGTTCAGGTGTGTGTACCTGTGTGTCAGGGCTGTGTACAGGTGTGTGTACCTGTGTGACAGGGCTGTGTACAGGTGTGTGTACCTGTGTGTCAGGGCTGTGTACAGGTGTGTGTACCTGTGTGACAGGGCTGTGTACAGGTGTGTGTGTATCTGTGTAACAGGACTGTGTACAGGTGTGTGTACCTGTGTGACAGGGCTGTGTTCAGGTGTGTGTACCTGTGTGATAGGGCTGTGTACAGGTGTTTATACCTGTGTGACAGGGCTGTGTTCAGGTGTGTGTACCTGTGTGATAGGGCTGTGTTCAGGTGTGTGTACCTGTGTAACAGGGCTGTGTACAGGTGTGTTCAGGTGTGTGTACCTGTGTGACAGGGCTGTGTACAGGTGTGTTGCTTGCAGGGTAACAACTTGTTGCACTGCTGCTGACATGACCAGGCCTGCAGACACACACACACAAATCTCCCATCAGGCATCAGGAGAGTGGAGGCATGGTCAACAGGTAAACACGTTTTTCAGTTTCCAGGTGTACCTTGTTGCTACAGCGACGGGGGAGGGGCTTAGCTTTGCCACACAAACAGGAAACTGACACCATCTTTGGACATGGAGGACACGGACCTGAAAACAGAGGACACAAAGACTGTCAACACGTTAAGACTCAGAGTGTGAGTGTTAGTGTGTGTGGAGTCACAGCTGGGTGACAGTGTGTGTGGTTACCGGGGTGACAGAGCAGCAGACAGGTGTGTCCACAGGTGGGTCTGAGCTCCTTCTGACAGACGGAGCCACACGAGTGAGGAGCCAACCACGGATCAGCTGGAGGATCCTGAAGCTTCCCACAGTAACACACGTACCTGAACGCAGCACACAGAATGAGACAGACTCTTATTTTGAAAGGAAGCAGCTGGAAGTGTGGAGCCCCCTGCTGGACAGACTGAGCCAACAGAGAGGTCAAAGGTCATGTTTATGTTTCATCTTCAGGTCCAGTTAGTCCGGTCTGTGGTTCAGGTCAAGTTAGTTCAGTCTGTGGTTCAGGTCCAGTTAGTCCAGTCTGGTGGTTTCCGTCCACTGTGGTTTCAGGTCCAGATTAGTCAGTCTGGGGGGGTCAAGGTCCAGTTAAGTCCACGTTCTGTGGTTTCAGGTCTGTGGTTCAGGTCCAGTTAGTCCAAGTTCTGTGGGCAGGTTCAGGTCCGCGGGTCAGGTTGTCAGGTCCATGGTTCAGTCTGTGGTTCAGGTCCAAGTTAGTCCAGTCTTGGTGGTTTGTCAGGTCCCAGTTAGTCCAGTTTGGGGCAGGTTCGGGTTGTTTGTTTCAGGTTCCCAGTTAGTCCAGTCTGGGTTGGTTCCGTCTGTGGTTCATCAGGTACCTCTGGTCAGTTATGTGCCGTCCAGTTATGTGTTGTGGTTCAGGGTCCGGTCCTGGGGTCAGGTCCGTTTTTTAGTCCGTCTGTGGTCAGGTCCGGTCTGTGGTTCAGGGTCCCAAGTTTTAGTCCAGTCGGTTTGGTTCGTCTGTGGTTTCAGGTCCCAGTTTTAGTCCAGTTTGGTGGGTTCGGTTGGTCGTGGTTCAGGTCCAGTTAGTCCCAGTCTGTGGTTCAGGTCCGGGTCTGTGGTTCCAGGTCCAGTTTAGTCCAGTCTGTGAGTTCAGTCCCTGTGGGTTCAGGTCCAGTAGTCCAGTCTGTGGTTCAAGTTCTGTGGTTCAGGTCCAGTTATCCCAGTTTTGGTGGTTCATGGTCTGGGTCGTTGGTTTCAGGTCCCAAGTTATCCCAGTCTGTGTTCAGTCTGTGGTCAAGGTCCAGTTGTCCAGTTGTTCATGTGGTCTGTGTTGTCCATTGTTTCAGTCGCGTCGGGTAGGTCCATTTCACTGTTCATCCGTTAGTCGCCTTTGGTCCGGTCAGGTCATAGTCAGTGTGTTCAGGTCCGGTCTGTGGTTCAGGTCCGCAGTTTGTCAGTGCGTGGCAGGTGTCTGTGGTTCAGGTCAGGTCCAGTTGTTAAGGTCCAGTCGGTCCAGTCTGGGTTCAGTCTGTGGTTCAAGGTCCAAGTTTAGTCCAGTTGTGTTGTCGTTAGTCAGGTGTTCAGCGGTCTGTGGTCTCCAGTAGTCCTTGTGGCAAGTACTAGTATTTTCAGGGTCTCTGTGGTTTCCAGGCCGTTGTCCGTCGTCCTGTGGTTCAGGTCCAGTTTAGTTCCCAGTCTTGGGTCGCGGGTTCAGGTCCAGTTTAGTTCCAGTCCTGTGGTCAGTCACGGTCTGTGGTTCAGGTCCAGTTAGTCCAGTTTCACCGGTCTGTGGTTCAGGTCCAGTATCCGGCGGTGCAGTCTTAGGGTTCAGGGCCGCCAGTCTGTGTAGTTCGTGTTCAGGTCCGCGTGTCGTCAGTTCAGTCGTGGTTCAGTGGGTTCCGTTCAGTTGTTTCGTAGTTTCGCAGTCTGTGGGTGTTGTGTCAGGTCCAGTTTAGTCCAGTTCTGTGGTTCAGGGTGCCGGTCTGGTGTTCAGGTCCCAAGTTTAGTCCAGGTCCCTGTGGTTCAGTCTGTGGTTCGGTCCAATTTTTAATTCCCAGTCTGTGTTTCAGTCTGTGGTTCAGTTCCAGGTTAGTCCAGTTTGTGGTTCGGTATGGTCTGTGGTTCAGGTCCAGTTTTGTAGTCCCAGTCCTTGTTGGCTCGCGTCTGTGGTTTCGGCAAGATCCAGTTGTGGTTCAGTCCTGTGGTTCAGTTGCAGTCTGTGTTCGGTCGGTCCTAGTTCGGTCCAGTTAGTCCAGTCTGTGGCGGTCGTGACCAGTCTGTGGGTTTCAGGCGGGGAGTCCTTACCAGCGTGTCATCTGTGGTTCAGGTCCGTTAGTCCCAGTCTGTGGTTTTCAGTCACTGTGGGTTCAAGGTCCGAGTTGCCCTGTGGTTCAGGTCCGTCTGAGGTTCATCCAGTCTGTCCAGTCTGTGGTTCAGGTCCAGTGTAGTTCCAGTCTGTGGGTTTCGGGTTCCGGTCCCCCCCTGTGGTTTCAGGTTCCCAGTCTAGTCCCAGTTCTGTGGTTTTCAAAGTCTGTTGGTTCAGGTCCCAGTTTTAAGTCCAGTCCCTGTTGGTTTCAGTCTGTGGTTCAGGTCCCAGGTTAGTCCCCCCAGTTTGTGGTTCAGGTCCCCCCTGGTCTTGTGGTTTTCAGGTCCAGTTAGTCCAGTCTTGTGGTTCCAGTCCTGTGGTTTCAGGTCCCAGTTAGTCCGTCTGTGGTTTCAGTCCTGGTGGGTCAGGTCCCAGTTTAGTTCCAGTCTGTGGTTCAGGTCCGTCCCCTGTAGTTCGGGTCCCAGTCTAGTTCCAGTCCTGGCTGGTTCAGGTTTCCCCCAGTTTTTTAGTCCAGTCCGTGGTTCAGTCTGTGGTTCAGGGTTCCCAGTTAATGTTCCAGTCCCTGTGGTTCAGTCCTGTGGGTTTCAGTCCAGTTAGTCAGTTCTGTGGTGTTCAGGGTCCCCCCCGGTCGTTGGTTCAGGTTCCAGTTTAGTCCAGTCTGGTGTTTCAGGTTCCGGTCGGTGGTTTCAGGTCCCAGTGTTTAGTTCCAGTCTGTGGGTTCAGGTTCCCAGTTAGTCCAGTTCACCTGTGGTTCAGTCTGTGGTTCAGTCCCAGTTTATCCAGTCCTGTGGTCAGGTCCCCAGTTTTATCCAGTTCTGTGTTGTTCATGGTCCAGATTTAGTCCAGTCGTGTGGTTTCAGGTCCGTCCCCCTGTGGGTTCAGGTCCCCAGTTAGTCCAGTCCCCTGTTGTTGTAGGGTCCCCAGTTAGTCCAGTTGGTGTTTCCAGGTCCGGTTCTAGTGGTCTTCAGGTTCCACAACCAGTAGTCCCAGTCTGTGCGTTCAGTCCCCTGTGGTTTCGAGGTCTCAGTTAGTCCAGTTCTCTGTGGTTTCAGTCCTGTGGATTCCCAGGTCCAGTTTGTAGTCCCCAGTTTTTTGTGGTTCAGGTTCCCGGTCATGTGGTTTCAGGTCCGTTTTAGTCCCCCAGTATCACTGTGGTCAGGTCCGGTCTGTGGTTCAGTCCAAGTTTTTAAAGTCCAGGTCCTGTGGTTTCAGTCCTGTGGTTCAGGGGGGGGTTCCAGTAGTCCAGTCGGGTGGTTCAAGTCTGTGGTTCCAGGTCCAGTTAGTCCAGTCCTGTGGTCAGGTTCCGGGTCCTGTGGTTCAGGGTCCCAGTTTTAGTTCCCGTCTGTGGTTTCAGGTCCGGTCTGTGGGTTTCAGGGGTCCCAGTTGTCCCAGTTTCGGTTTGTGTCAGGTCAGTTAGTCCAGTTCTGTGGTTCAGTCTGTGGTTTGCAGGTCCAGTTTAGTTCCGTTGGTTTGGTTTCGGTCCAGTTTGTCCCAGTCGGTGGGGTTGTGTCAGGTCCCAGGTTAGTCCAGTTCTGTGGTTTCGGTCCCGGTCCTGTGGTTTTCAGGTCCAGTTAGCCAGTCCCTGTTTGTTTTTAGGTTCCAGTTTAGGGTCCAGTTTTGTGGTTCCAAGGTTTTCCGTCGGTGGGGTTCAGGTCCCAGTTAGTCCAGTTACCGCTGTGGTTCAGGTCAGTGTCAGGTGGTTCAGGTCCAGTTATCCAGTCTGTGGTTCAGGTCCGTTGGTTCAGTCCAGTTAGTCCAGTTGGTGGTTTCAGGTCCGGTCCAGTCTGTTGTTCAGGTGTCGCCCAGTTAGTCACCGTCCTGTGTTAGGTCCAGGTCTAGTCGTTGTGGTTCAGTCCGTTTCAGTCCGTAGCCAGTTCTGTTGGTTCATGTTCTTAGTCCAGTGTCAGTGTTCAGTCCGTCCTGTGTTCAGGTCCGGTTTCAGTCCAGTCTGTGTTCAGTCCTGTGGTTCAGGTTCCAGTTAAGTCCAGTCTGTGGTTCAGTCGGTGTGGTTCAGGTCCAGTTAGTTCCGCTGTCAGGTCTTGTGGTTCAGGTCCTTTCCGACGTGGTCAGTCTGGTCAGGTCCAGTTTAGTCCAGTCCTGTGGTTCAGTCCGCCCTGTGGTTCAGGTCCAGTAGTCCGAGTCTGTGGTTCAGGTCCCGTCTCTTGGTTCAGGTCCCAGTTTAGTCCAGTCTTGTCGCTGGGTTATCAGTGTCCGGTCTGTGGTCGTTTGTTCAGGGCCAGTTAGTCCAGTTCTGTGGTTCATGTCTGGTCTGTGGTTCAGGTCCAGTTAGTCCTTGGGCTAGTCTGGTCAGTTCAGTGGTCGTCTGTTCAGTCTGTTTCAGGTCAGTTGTCCAGGTGGTTCGCCTCTTGCAGTTAGTCCAGTCTTTGTGGTTTCCGAGTCCGTCTGTGGTCAGCGTGGTTCAGGTCCAGTTAGTCCAGTCTGTGGTTTCAGTCACTCTGTGGTTTCAGGTCCAGTTAGTCCAGGTCTGTGGTTCAGTCGGCTGTGGTTCAGGATCCGTTTAGTCCCGTCTGTGGTTCAGGTCCGGTTGGTTCAAGGTCCCAGTTTAGTCCCAGTCTGGTGGTTTCAGGTTCCCATTTAGTCCAGTCTGTGGGTTCAGTCCGATGGCGATACAGTTAGGTCCAGTCTGTGGTTCAGGTCCCTGGTGGTTTTGTTTCAGGTCCAGTTAGTCATCGTCTGTTGGTTCAGGGTTCCGTGGTTAGTCCAGTTTGTGTAGGTCCGTCTCGGTGCGTTGCAGTCGGTTTGTCGTTGTTTTGTCAGAGTCCAGTTAGTTCAGTCTTGTGGTTCAGGTCCCAGTCCGTTTGTGTCAGTCCGCAGTGTGTGGTTCAGGTCCAGTTAGTTCCCAGTCCTGTGGTTCAGGTCCCGAGTTGGTTCAAAGTAGTTGTCCGGTCAGGTTTCCGTCTGTTGTTCAGGTCCCAGTTTAGTCAGTCCTGTCGTTCGTCTCCTGTGCGTTCAGGTCCGGCTTCGTGTCCCAGTTTGTCGTCTGGGTTCCCTGGGTCCTGTTCTGTGTGGTTCCAGGTCCAGTAGTCCAGTCGGTGGGTTCACGGTTCTGTGGTTCAAGTTCCAGTTAGTCCAGGTCGTGGTTCGGAGTCGTTGGGTTCCGGTCCAGTTTTTTAGTCCAGGTTCTGTGGTTTCAGTCTGTGGTTCAGCCGTTTCCCTCCCTAGTTTTCAGGTTCCAGTTTGTCAGTTTGTTGTCAGGTTCCGGTCATGTGGTTCAGTCCAGTTGAGTCCAGTCCTTGGTTCAGTCTGTGGTTCAGGGTCCAGTTAGTCCGGTTTTTGGTGGTTTCGTCATGTGTCTGTGGTTCAGGTCCCTGTTAGTCCAGTTCTTGGTTCAGTCCGTGTTGTCGTTCAGGTCCGAGTCCAGTTGTGGTAGTCCAGTTAGTCCCGTGTTCTGTTGTGGTTCGGTCCGTTAGTCGTCTGTGGTTTCAGTGTTCCTCCAGTTAGTCCTCTGTGTTCAGTGCCCCCGTGTGGTCAGGTTCCTGTCAGTGTGGTTCAGGTCCGGTCGTCAGGTCCAGTCGTCGTCTGTGGTTCAGGTCAGTTAAGTCCAGGTGGTTCAGCTGTGGTTTCAGGTGTCGCAGTGTTAGTCCCGTCTGTGGGTAGGTCCTGGTGTTCCAGTCTGTGTTGTTCAGGGTCCATTAGTCCAGTCTGTGGTTGGTGTTGTGTTCGAGGTCTGGTCGTGTTTGTTAAGGTCCAGTTAGTCCAGTCTTGGTTCAGGTCTGTGGTTTCAGGGTCCAGTTAGTCCCGTCCGTGGTTCAGTCTGTGGTTTCAGGTTCCATTAGTCCAAGTCTGTGGTTCGTTCGCAAGGTCCGTTGGTCCACGTTGGTTCAGTCGTTGCGTTAGTCAGTTCGGCCTCTGTGGTTCAGGTGCGTGCCAGTTCAAGTCCGTTGTCCATTTGTGGTTCAGTCTGTGGTCAGGTCCAGTTAGTCCAGTCTGTGTTCAGCTGTGCGTCAGGTCCGTAGCCAGCTGTGGTTCAGGTCGCTAGTGTTCAGGTCAGTGTGTCGGTCAGGTGTCTGTGGTTCTGTAGTCAGTGTGGTCGGTCCGCCAGTCTGTGTGTTCAGCTGTTCAGGTCAGTTAGTTCCGTTCTGTGGTTCCGCAGTATCCTTGTGGTTCCCAGGTCAGTTAGTCCAGTTCTTGTGTTCAGAGTTCCCAGTTTAGTCCAAGTCTGGTTGGGTGTTTCATGGTTCGGGGTCCCTGTGGTTCAGGTCCAGTTAGTCCAGTCTGTGGTTCAGGTCCAGTGGTTGGGCTGCGGTGGTTCTGATGCCGTGCAGCATCAGAACCTTCAGTGGGAGCAGCAGGTGTAGACGTACCTGTTGGGCGTGGCACTTGGTGGATATTCTGCTCGACACTTCGGACTGAGGACAGAAAGAGGACAGAGACGGGTCAAAACTCAGACAACTGCACTTTTCCAGGACTTCTTCTAGGCCCTTGACCAGCCGCCCCATCTCCATGGTGACTCACCAGGGCCAGGGATGCTGCTTCTGTCCAAAGTCTTCATCAGTGACGGAGGACACGAGGAAGGCCGAGTCTCTGGCCCACTTCTGAATACACGGCAGGTGGAAGAGAGAGAAACAGCTGGAGCAGCTCCACACCTGGAGAGAGACAGACAGGTGGAGAGAGAGAGAAACACAGACAGGTGGAGAGGGAGAGAGACACAGACAGGTGGAGAGAGAGAGACACAGACAGGTGGAGAGAGAGAGAGACACAGACAGGTGGAGAGAGACAGACAGGTGAAGAGAG
>NW_020857645.1:0-624 GCF_000972845.2 Larimichthys crocea
ATCAGATAAATTACCCACAATCCTTCACTTCATTCAGGTTCAGACCCAAACCCGGGTCCAGGGGGAGAAAACGTGATCTCTGAATCAGGATTCGATCTCCTCTCTTCTTTAAAATCTCAGTTTCTCCCCCCTGAGGGGCTGCAGGTCCCCCGGTGCAGCTGCAGGAGGTGGGGGAGGTGTTGGGGTTGCAGTTAATGAGAGGAGCCTGGAGGAAGGAGGCGCCGCGATGAGCTGCAGCTGTCCAATACTTTGGTAATCGAGTATTCCATCCAATATTTTAGTAATCGAGTATTCCATCCAATACTTTGGTAATCGAGTATTCCATCCAATATTTTAGTAATCGAGTATTCCATCCAATACTTTGGTAATCGAGTATTCCATCGAATATTTTAGTAATCGAGTATTCCATCCAATACTTTGGTAATCGAGTATTCCATTGATTAATCGGATGAAATGATTACCGTAAGTATTGAGCGCAGCTGAATATAAGCCGCAGGTTTTTATGTTAACGACGTATTTACACAGAAGATTCTTTTGATTTTAATTTAAGACACGATCATTGTTTGTAATCCAGTTACTCGAGGAATCGCTGCAGCCCTCGCCGCAAAAACTCAGCACCATCGA
>NW_020857646.1:0-884 GCF_000972845.2 Larimichthys crocea
ACACAAAGTCCACTCTCATGAGCCACAAATCTGCTCCCTTTAATAAGTCACTATATCTGACTTCTGTGCTGAAGAATTCATCACAAATAACTTGATACTGAGGGCTGATTAAAAATCGATCCTGAGCTTGCCAAATGACATACATAATGAGATTTTTGATTCTTTGCATGAAAGTCATTTTGTCTGACAGTCTTGAGGCGGTCAGCGGGATATAAGATAAAGGAGAAGGTGCAATGGCCATATGTCCCTCTCCGCTAGTTACCCACCGTACATTATAGACCAGAGGCAGTTTAAGAGCATGAGCCAACATTATACCTGTACCCAATGCTGGGTCAGTGAGGACTAGGTCATACTTACTCTCCTTTAAACTGTCCATTAGGTCTTTGTCTTTAAACAAGTCAGTAGCCATTTTACACATTATTCGATGCATGTTAGACATCGCAGTAAGCATCTCAATCTGCATACTGGTAAAGCTCAAAACTGAGCTCTCTCTGCTTTCTATATCAATGACCTTTTTCACAATTGGGTTAATGAAATCATGATTAAAGGATTCAGTGACAGGAACTGTGATTGTCTTGTAGTACAGAGAGTTGTCCTGGATGGACCAGCTCATACTTGTTCGTATCACATCAACGGAGTGTCCTCGAGAGTGTAGAGCTTTGATTATGATGTCCATGTTCACCCAGTGGCTTCCTTCGAAAGGAACGACCAAAATCTTCCCTCCATAACAAATTTTCCATAACAAGAACACGATAGATGAGAGAAGAAAAGTTGCATTTCCACGTGGAGGCATCTTTAACCTGAAAGGGAAAAAAAAACATCTTTTATAATCACTCTGCATATCAAAATAGCTACAAATGCCATAGGAATATATTTACATGAAG
>NW_020857647.1:0-3076 GCF_000972845.2 Larimichthys crocea
ACTCAATTTATTTATTTATTTATTTATTTTTTAAAAAGGTATAAAAGATCAAATTTACAGTTAAATAATGTGCAACAACTTCAAAAAGTTATTGACCATATATGTGTTAGATTACAATCCTGGTCTGCCCAGACAGTGTGGAAGCCATCAACAGAGTTTTTCTGGTCCGTAGTGTCCCTGTGCAGCCCTGTCTCTGTGAAGCACATCAGACTGCATTCATACTCTGCATTTTCAGTGTTTTCCTCCAGAGTTCAGCTGGTATTATCGGCTGGTATTATCGGTTCCCCGGAGTTAACAAAGGCAGCGTGTCCAGGTGGAAGCATTTAAAAAACAACACGAAGAAAAAACACGACAAAAAGCACACAAAAAAACCTCTCTAAAAAGAACCCCGTTGGAGAGGGCAGGACTCCACAGAGCCACAGCGAAGAAAACAAAAACGAACAAAAGTCAAAAAGTGACCTCAAAGGCTGGAGGAGCGCAACAGGCAGCGTGCAGCTTTCGCACATGCGCACTAGGAATGATGATGATGTATGTATGATGTGATTTATGTAGATAAATGTCCATTTAAGTGAGTTATCATAATGGTGATTAAACCTGTATCTAATTTGTGAAAGCCCTTTCTGCCTTCTGATCCAAATAATTCTTCACTTTAGCTCCAGTCTACTTGACATCACAAAACTCAGCTGTAGCTCCAAAATAACAAACACCAAGTCCAGCATAGAGCGGCTGAGTAAATGTGGTCTGGACTCTGTGGAGGACAGTCGGCTCAGGTGTAGAGATACCATAAAATATCAGAATACCTGCTTTAAAGTCCAAGAATACTCCTAATCTGGGGGACTGAGGGGCTGGGATAGGTGTTCTGTTACCGTCATGTTTGAAATTATAATTACCTTTGGATAGACACTCCAGTACCCAAGACTTGTCGTTGTTTCCAAATGCACTTTCCTCTCCCGTTCTGGCAATATCCTTATAGGCAACTGCTACCGAAAGTCCTAATCCACTCCACTGCACTTCCCAGTAACAGCGTCCAGTCAGCGGTTTTCTACTCAGAACCTGAGGCTTATCAATGAATCTGTCTGAGTGATTACAATATGACTGTTCATCTCTTACCAAGGCTACTTTTCTGTTCTCTTCAGAAAATACCAGCCGCATGTTTGCTGTGTTTGGATCCAGTTTTAACTCATGCTTGTAAACTGCATAATGGGAAAATTCAGTTCTCGTCTTGGGGTCTTGTGGCAGTAAAACTTCCACTCCAGTCACCGTCATTGAGATCTTTTTCCATTCCTTAGTATTAGTTTTCAGTAGTTCAGCTCTGGCCTCTGACACAGCTGTTGTCACATCTTCAAAATATCGCAGAGGGCTGATATTGGTCTTCGGTAAGACGGTGGATTTCCTGAGACGTGACAGTGAGAAATAATCGTGCAGAAACTGGGTTTGATCCTCTGTGCGTGAGAGCTTCTCCAGATCAGCGTCTCTCTTCCTCAGCTCACCGAGCTCCTGCTCCAACTTCTCCTGAAGCCCTTTGACTCGACTCACTTCAATTGCCTGCTGGGATTTGATTTCACACTTGACATGAGAATTTTTTCCCTCAATGAGATGGACCAGCTCAGTGGACATCTCCTCACTGTCCTGCATAGCTTTATCAGCAGAGCGATTTATAGCCTCCACCTCCTGCTGAAGCATCGTCACATATTTCTCTCTGTCTTGGATTCTTTGTTGGATGTTTCTCCGTTTCGGCCCAATCTCTCCTTTTCTTTTTGTCATTTCTGCTTCAGCTATGACAGTGCTGTGTCCTTTATGTTCATCCATGGAGCAGAGGTAACAGATACACTTTTGATCATCGTGACAAAAAATCTTCATCACCTCATTGTGCCGAGTACAGATGTTCTCCTGAAGCTTTGCAGAAGCTTCAATCAGCTTATGTTTCTTGAATGGAACCACTTCATAGTGAGGCTGGAGGTGTTGCTCACAGTAAGAAACCTGACACTGCAGACAGGACTTGGTGGCTTTCCGCTTTCTTCCAGTGCAGCAATCACAGGACACATCTTCAGGTCCAGCATAGCAGTGATCAGCTGGAGCAGCGTGGAGTCAACAGTCTGCTTCGCAGATCAAAAGGGGGAAAAAGAAGAATGGCCACTAGAATCAAGAAAAGACTAAACATGTGTACTTAGATGTCAGCACAGGACTAAGGGAGAAGACACCGGGAAAATGGACAGGGACGGAATGGTCATCTCTGCACGCAGGTGCATGCTGAATGGAATCAGTATTAAAAGGCGCTGGGATGAAGGCTCCTTCCGATCCTCTTCATCCCAGCGCCTTTTAATACAGTTCATACAGTAGCTGTGTCCACAGGGAATAGTCACTGGATCCGTCACTAGATCCAGACAGATCGAACAGCAGAGTTTTTCCTGGTTGAGCTGATCTCCTAACAATGCCATTTCTTCTCTCACTGAGAGTGAATATCATAAAGTTTGTGAATATCAAACGTCCAAGAGGAAGTGTTTTTCAGTTTGTACCACCTGTCACTTTAAGACAGTGTTAAACATCAAACAGGAAAATGAGGACTTTAACTCTAGACTGGATGAGGGGACTGCCGGCATCTATCTGAATAAATTTATATTTAGACCTGTAATTGTAATTGTCTACCCTAAATGACACACAACAACAGATTGAAAGTTTAAAGAAGGTATATTATCATAAAGATCCTTAAACCACAATTGAAGCATAAATATAAAATAAAAATAACAAAAAAAACCTCTGAGATCTCAGATATTGAAAAGTAAATTGTCCCAAAAGTTCAAATAAATGGAAAAAATGGGCCCAAATAAATAAAATAAGATGAGTGCACTCCAAGTCCTACCGCCCTCTTTAACAGTGAATGTCCAATGGTGAGTATTGCAGTGGAGATGAAGATGTGGATGAAGATATAGATGCCCCCCTTGTCCAAAAGGAAGTAGCCACCAGGATGGAGACGGAGATGGATCACAGAAGAGGAACCGAGGACCGAGGACCCAGGTGAAGGACTCAAAAAAGAAAAAACAGCCTACACAACCATGCAGGAAAATGATCTCATTTA
>NW_020857648.1:0-648 GCF_000972845.2 Larimichthys crocea
TTATTTGCATCAGTCTCTCTTAGCTTTTACAAACAAATCACAGTATGTTCCATAGAGATGCTGCTTGTTCACGAATGGCAGGGTCATCTTAGATCAGCTATAAATCAGTTTTACTTCTTGATGATGTGTATAATCATTGTGTTCTCCTATGTTAAAATAATGAAAGCGGCCAAAGCTGCATCAGGAGAGGATAAAAAGTCAACATGGAAAGGGCTCAAAACTGTAATTCTTCATGGTTTCCAGCTACTGCTCAGTCTCATCCAGCTGTGGTGCCCGTTCATAGAAAGTACTATACTTCAATTTGATTTCATGTTATTTGTTCAAATCAGGTACTTTAATTATGTAATGTTTAGTCTTGCTCCAAGATGTCTGAGTCCTCTTATTTATGGTCTCAGGGATGAAAAGTTTTTTCTCGAGCTGAAAAGTTTTGGCTTCTTTGGTTTGTACAGTAGAAATTTCTGACAATGAACTTGCTTCAATGCCCCTATAATTAAGATTTATCACTATGCTCTATGTTTGCTAATAATAGATGTTTATTCTCATGTTATATGCATGACCGTGCTCATATTGTGATGGTGAATACACTGTTAACCAGCTGTTACCCCCACATACTGTATTGTACTGCTGTGGTGCTAATTTACACAAACT
>NW_020857649.1:0-526 GCF_000972845.2 Larimichthys crocea
CACTTCTACACACTGAAACTGCATGCTAATAACATTTTTCACAAATTGTGCTTACACACATGAAACAACATTGTTTATAAGCATACTTTAAAACATTTCCAGCCACATTGTTGCCAGTCAATAATACATACATAAAACCAACTGAAACATTACTCTGCTACACTTACCCTTCACACACAACATACATTGCAACATTTACAAACACTCCCAATTCCACGTACTTCTAACAAACAACTTTTTACAATCAAACAACCTTTTTGACTCTGTCCCATCTAATACAATTTCTCTGAAAGCTCAAAAAACGTTTTACACATACTTCAAGTTGAAATAACTAAACTGAAGTACATGCTACAATAATACATTTCCAAGCTACAATTTAAAAAAAAATTGGACACTATTTACATCCTCCCCACAAATATATGTCAACCTACATTCATTCATTATTCTGCTCTACAATGACATTAAACGTTCTTCTCTTTTTTAATTTGTATTGCTTGTCTAAATGTTTAATGTTTTTCCTTGCCTC
>NW_020857650.1:0-671 GCF_000972845.2 Larimichthys crocea
ACACACACACACACACACAAGGTGGAACTATATCACTGCTGTTTGTCCATTCTGGGCTACTGTAGAAAAATGGCAATTCATCATGGTGGACTCATGAATATAAAAAGTCCTTTTTAAGGGGTGTAGATTAGCTCAGTTGGTAGAGCATCCGCCCCATGTACTAGGGTTCAAATCCAACCTGTGGCCCTTTGCTGCATGTCATTCCACATCTCTCTCTCTCCACATTCCTGTCACTCTTCAGCTGTCTCTATCAAAAATAAAGCTTGAGAAACTCTAAAAAAAAAAGGCAGTTTTAAGGTGATAAAAACACATAATAATAATATAATCTAGAAGAAGAAGAAAAAAACGATGACCCTTGAAAAACACTTTTTTTGAATTTTGGCCATGAGAATGGTTTTATGTGGCAACATTGGTGGAGAAGGAGGTTTTGTTTGTGCTATTAAGAGCATTAAAAATGACAGCAACATCTTCTAAGAGACAATCGTCGCATACCTCATAATCCACAAAATTGTCCCCATGAAATGTGTTTTTAGTATTTTAGTGCTTTAAATATGCTCCGTTAACTTCCACTATTGGGTTAGGGGCAGAGCTCTCAGGGGCAGATATCTCTGAAGTTGAAGTCTATGTAGATACCACAAAATATAGTTCTCTATTGTAAATTAGGTGAACTT
>NW_020857651.1:0-787 GCF_000972845.2 Larimichthys crocea
CGGGGGTTGGGGAGAGTGGCATTTCGCCACCACTGCGGCGAAAGAGTGCTTGCCCCAGGGATTGTTATTCCCCGCTCTCGGCTGTTAGTCGCCATGACCAGCACCCTGTCTGTGAGCCGGTCTCGCATCCCCCTGTCTTCCTCTCACTTCTGCGGCCACAGCAGCGAACCCAGTCCGAGGTGGGGGCCGCGGGATCTGCTTTTGAAGCAAACACAGCTCGAATGCCTCACCCTCCTGCTTTCTCTCTGTGCTGGTTTCTCGCATTTTCTCCAGAGCTGTGCCGAAGAGACCCTTGGTGGGGTCGTAGGCAGTGTCCATGACCTCCGCTTTTTGAGTGTCACCCAGTCCTGACAGGGAGAGACACAGAGCCCTTTCTCCTGCAACTGCCAAGCCCATGACGGCCCACAGCCCTGCACAGCTCCGCGGGAGGAGCGCAGGAGGAGGTCGTTCACCACACAGATTCTGTCCCACAGCACTGGGTTCGGAACCCCCGAATACAACTGACGGCCCATCTCCTCCAAAATCTCCGCTTAATAAGCCAACAGCCTGACGGCACACCCGCTGCCAACAACAGCACGACTACACACCCGCTGCTGTATGCCCCGTTTCACCGGGCAGGGATATGAGATAGATCGGCAGCTCAGATGGAGGTGGTAGGCCAGTGAAGGCTCCACAGCCGGGGTTCGGCCAGCCCGAGCTTCGCCATGCCATGCACCTCTAGCTTGGAGTAGCCCTGTGTGGTTACCTTGCTCTTGAATGGGGTCGACCAGAACCGACTCATCTCGGC
>NW_020857652.1:0-570 GCF_000972845.2 Larimichthys crocea
TTATTTATTTACTTTTTTTTAATGTTTGAGCTCACCCAGCTCCGGTTCTGGCACGACACTGGCTTTTCCCCGTACAGGGCCTGTAAACACACCAACACTAACATTCACCTGATTACAATCCACAGACGTTTATGAGAGGAAAGTTTTAAAATGTTCATATTAAATATTAAATCTGATATCGATCGTTCAAATTGATTTTATGAGGTCAGATTAAGCCTCACCTGATGCCACACACTGACCTATATCATCAAACTGGTGCAGAGATCTGCACATACCGCAAGGAGACGAGGCCTACTTACCTACTTTCAATAGTGTAGGCTTGGTTTCAGCTCACAGTGTGTGTGTATATTTATATATAGAGGCATATACAATATGAGTGTGTGTTTGTGTGTTTGTTAGGTAACGCCTAAACAAGAGAGGGATCGTGTACTCGAAACTTGAGTCTCAAAAGGTCGCAAGTAAAACTGAGATGTGTTTTTGTGTCAGTCATCATTCTGCGATCATGTTCACGCATGTTTCCACTCGTAAATTTAAAATATACATCGCTGTTAAAGGACAGAAGACTGTGGA
>NW_020857653.1:0-871 GCF_000972845.2 Larimichthys crocea
ATAATCATAATAAGTATTAACCTTTAACAGTTTGATAAATGATTCATTCAAATCATTTTCTGTAATCACATGCATTAGTCTTTTTTATTAATGGATACTGTATCATAAAGACTGCTCTAATAAAAGTGTACAATGGTCCAAACATTACACGGAACCTTTATCCTGTAGCCTCAGTTGCATTCAGAGGACGTTATCGCTGGCGGACAGTCAAAATGACACAGAGGTAAACACAGTAAGGTGAGTCTCGCTGTTTGCTGCACAGCTGGTGGACGGCACCGGTCTGACCACAGGACTGAAAGCAGTACAGACCCAGTGACACAGGACGGCTGTGAGCTGAGTGAGCGAACACGTTGTCTCGTTTTAAAGTCACGCTGTGGTAAAGGATGGAGACGAGCTAACGGTAGCTGCTAGCTAACTAGCCCCGGCTCACATCAGCTGGCACAGAAACAACAGGCCTCATTCAGAGAGCCAGAGCAGGCTGTGTTTACATGGACAGGCATGTATACACTGTGTGTGTCGTGATAAACAGGACGTGTTAGCGAGATATCTTACTTAACAGGTTAATGTAGCTCAGTTATCTGACCGTGGCTTCACCTCTGTCACTGTTTACTGCTGAAGATCACACACACACACACACACACACACACACAGCACAGAGGCACGAACACAGGCTGACAGACTGTTATATCTGCTCATAGTGTCATTATACTCTGTCATGTTAGGTTATGTTATGTTATGTTATGTTATGTTACGTTATGTCAGGTTATGTTCCTTTATGTCAGATTATGTTATGTCAGGTTATGTTCCTTTATGTCAGGTTATGTTATGTTATGTCAGGTTATGTTACGTTATGTTACGCTATGTCAGGTTA
>NW_020857654.1:0-1403 GCF_000972845.2 Larimichthys crocea
TCTGGATTCACATTGTTGTGTTTCTTTGTCTTTGTGACTGGTCTGCTTCGCAGCTATCCTACTCGATTTCCGAGGAGGTGAACAAAGGCACCGTAGTGGGGAATATCGCAAAGGATTTAAACCTCAATGTACAGGAATTAGAGACCAGAGATCTACGTATTGTTTCGAGTTACAGTAAGAAATATTTTGACGTGAATTTGCGGACGGGAAACCTGTTTGTTGACGAACGAATAGACAGAGAGGAGCTTTGTCCGAATGTAATAAAATGCTCCATCAAAGTGCAAGCCGCTTTAAATAATCCAATGAATGTACACCGCATCGAAGTCAACATACTTGATATAAATGATAACTCGCCTTTGTTCACTGAACAAGCGCATTTGTTAAACATCTCCGAATTACTGTCGCCGGGAGAACGATATCTTCTCCCAATAGCAGAAGACGCGGACATCAACAGCAATTCAGTAAAGACCTATAGGCTGAGCCAAAATGAATATTTCTCTCTTGATGTGCAGAGCGGCGGAGACCACGGTGTGTCTGCTGAGTTAGTGCTGCAGAAAGCTTTAGACCGAGAGAAACAGCCAGTTATTACGCTGCTCCTGACGGCTGTGGACGGGGGTAAACCTGCTAGATCAGGGACGTTGCAGTTAACTGTAAATGTTCTAGATGTTAATGACAATGCGCCCACTTTCAGTAAATCTCTTTATAAAGTGCGTGTTAAAGAAAATGCGACTCCCGGAACACTCGTAATAAAGTTAAATGCAACGGATTTAGACGAGGGCATGAACAGTAAGATCCTGTATTCGTTTATCAAAAGAGGAAATATTGATCCGTCAAATATTTTCGATCTAAATTCAGAAACAGGAGAAATCACCGTGAAGGGAACATTAGATTATGAAGAGACGCCTGCTTATGAAGTTAGAGTTCAAGCAATGGATCAAGGCACCTCTCCTCGTAGTGCACATGCTAAACTGCTGATAGAGATAATTGATGTGAATGACAATGCCCCAGAAATATCTGTGACGTCACTCATGACGCCTGTTAAAGAAGACGCAGAACTGGGCACGATCGTTGCTTTGGTTACAATGAGTGACAAAGATGGAGGAAACAATGGTGTAACTAACTGTAAGGTAGTTGGATCTGTTCCCTTCAAACTAAAGTCCAACTACAAAAATGATTATTCATTAGTAGTTGATGGACCACTGGACAGAGAAAACACGTCTGTTTACAATGTCACCATTACATCCACAGACGAAGGAAGTCCACCTCTGTCCAGTATCAGGGTCATTACTGTTCATGTTTCTGATGTCAATGATAATGCACCTCGATTTATGGAGCCTGTGATTCATGCGTATGTGAAAGAAAACAGTCCAGTAGGTTATGTTATTTATACAGTAAATGCATTT
>NW_020857655.1:0-657 GCF_000972845.2 Larimichthys crocea
GGAGGGGCCAGCTGGTGTGGATATATAAAATGTTTTAACAGATGTGAAATTAATAAAAACAGAAATGTGGAAACTCGCTGTAACGGTCCAAAGGCCTAGCTGCTAACGCGGCTAGCAGCTAAGTTAGCATCGTCAGCTTTACTTTCGCTGTTAACTCACAATATATATATATATTTAAAGCACAACACATAAACCGGTGCGTTACAGTTTAATAATTTAAAAAGAGGAGATTAAACATGCACATTTAGCGGCAGCCGTTTTTATTTCTTACACATTCACGTTAGCTGCAGTTAGCTCGCCGCTTTAGCACAAACGTTACGCACACATATATTTATATATATTCTGTGACGTCACTGCGGCGGTGTAACGGTCACCTTACTTTTATTTCTTTGTGGGTCGTTTAATAAGAAGCGTATCCGACCTCGCGGGGTTTGTTAGTCTGAGGTGAGTGTCTGCAAAGAAACTTCTGTCCAAAATATAAACACACTGAGGGTTTGTCGGCCCGGGTGATTATGTTGAGCTTCCGGTGCCAAGTCCGACTTTTTCCCCCTGCGAACTGCATCATGGGAATGGTAGTTTCTACTGTACCGACCAGCTCTTTATACTACAACGGGGGGTCTTCAACCAGCGGTGCGTGGCACCTAGGGGGTCCGCAGA
>NW_020857656.1:0-575 GCF_000972845.2 Larimichthys crocea
AAGGCTCCAGGTAGTCCTGAACCTGCAGAGAGATACACAAGAAATATATGTACAATGACATAAATGTATTTGTACAGACTGGAAGAAAATGACTCAAAGGTCTCAAGGCACTCTGTATGGTTTGTGCAACAATAAAATGGTTTAAATGTACATGGCAGCATGTATTTTAAAGGTTATTAATATTGTTTTGTTGCAGATTGTTCACATGAAGCAGACATGACCCATGAGAAAAAACAATGAATAATAATTGTAATACATGTTAAACTTAAAGTAATAATAGAACAATAATCACATGACTCAACCAGGATTAAAACATTTCATGAGGCAGTGAGGCAAATAAAATCAAACAATCGAAAGTAACACAAAAATAAAGTGTGTATGAGACAGACACATCTTTTAGCCACAAGATGGCAGCAATTCCTCGACACATGCAGCATCAGAGAGCTGACAACTGATCTTCCACTGCTGGAGTCTGGGCTGTTTAAAACTGGTTCTCTGTTGACTTTAGGGGAGATACAAATCAACCGGGGGAACCAGTTGAACAGTTCAAGAAGTGAAACTATTATCATTCTCAC
>NW_020857656.1:585-1107 GCF_000972845.2 Larimichthys crocea
TACAGGAGGTTGTTCTTCCAGTTCTGATGGACCTCATGGTATTCAAGGAATCTGTTACGTAACAAAGCTGATCAGGATCTGACTCACCAACTCACCAACATCTTTTGAGAAAAACTTTGACTAACAAACTGACAGAAATCCTGAGCTCATTGAGTAGTGAGTAAATGTAGCTAAGTACATTTGGAGTTAAAATAACTGGAGGCCTAGCAGAGTGACTGCAGAGACAGTGTTGTGTTTCAATATGATCTCGGGTCACTTTTGTTTTTCTGGACTGGAAAACAAATTAAAAAATCAAAATTGAAAGATATTTGATGGAAAATGGTTCCATCAATATCATACTTCGCTGTGAGGACATCAGCTAAACAGAAGTTTTAATCATTTACTTTGGGCTCAGAAATATAAATGATGGTAAATGATACATTTGATGTCTGAATTATTCTTTTTTTTAAATTATCTGTTAGACTAGAGGATATTTAAAGAAAAATGAAAAACAAATAGGTGACCCCAACCTTTTGTGAATAT
>NW_020857657.1:0-3360 GCF_000972845.2 Larimichthys crocea
GAGCATATATGGGACCTCCGTCAAGCTGATCACCAAAACAAAAGGTGGCTACTTTGAAGAATCTAAAATATAAATCATCTATCAACTGTGAATCAAGAACTATGAGTCAAGAATATTGCAGCCTAATATGCGAAAACATACACTTAATAAAAGTTGTTCTACTACTTGATATATAGACAGAATACATAAGATCATATATATATATATTTTAGGCATACCGATGTTGACAACATTAACAACATTTGGCTTCATGGCGCTGCAGATTTTTCTCCACAGCAGACATTCTTAGAGTCCAAATCTCTGAGTGTTTGACTGATTGTGGTGTAAAACGACACAGTTCACATAATGTCAAGCAGATGTGCTACTCAGCAGGTCTCTCTGCAGGACAAATGCTGAGTGCTATTGCATAGCATCACTGACAACATCCAAATCCACTTTGATACATTTAAAAAAAATCAAACCCGGACTCTCAGCATTTCCCTGAAATCTCACCACAAGTGAACTTTGTGACACTGTTTAATCAGAGCCACTGACCAACAGCAACTTTTCCCTCACTGTTGAATTTGTGCAGTAGAAGAGAGAGGAAAAAAAGATACTTTGAAAAAAGCAGGAATAAAGAAGCTGGTCAAACACAGAACACATGTACAATAAAAAGTGTAGAAAGTCACATATATTGTGTATCATATATTTCTGAATAGTAACTGAATCAGTGGCCTAGGGCATGAGTTGATGTGCCTTAGCAAGTTCAACATGATTACCTTTTTCCTGTGTGTCTGTCTGAGTCAGTGCTTTTCTGAAGAGAGTCTAACCTATGTTCTGAAAACAGGCTCTATAAAATGAAAGCTCTGTCCTTTAGTAAACTGTAATTTCCCAGGAAATAACCAGTATATTTTTTTCTTTTGAAAACCAGCCAGGTGTGACACACTAACAATGTATTTTCAGTGAAGCAGACACAGAAACCTACTGAGTGTGATTTTCAAAGAGATATAATGAGCGTACCCTGCCGGCGTAGTGGATGATGCAGAAGTCGGCCTTATCTTTGAGCTGACGAGGCTTCTGGAACTTGGTGTGTGTGCCCTGCTCCTGGATCAGCTTTTCTACAAAGGTCTTGTCTGTGGCCTTGGGGAACCAGCACTCTTCATCCAGCAGAGCCAGCACTCCTGGGGGGTTTGCCTGAAGCAATATTAACACAAAAGAAAAGACTTCAGAGAGTGATTAATAAATGTGGCATCATTTACCTGCTAGATTTGCCAGGATAGCTAAGTGTTAAGTGGAAAAATAAAATTATAAGTAGGTATGTTTATGTTTCATTAATCTCATTGATACTAGTTTTTCAGTCACACTGACCGGCCTCTCAATGAGGTCGATGCAGGGCTGCAGGTCGAGGCCGAAGTCGATGAAGCTCCACTCGATGCCCTCCCTCTGGTACTCCTCCTGCTCTAGGATGAACATGGTGTGGTTGAAGAGCTGCTGAAGCTTCTCATTGGTGTAGTTGATGCACAGCTGCTCAAATGAGTTCAACTGTGAGAGAAATACAAGAAAGAACAATGCTATCACTGGAAATGCACGTGAATGACAAGAAATCATAACCTCAAACAGAGTAGATGGCTAACAACAAAAACAAAGACAAAAGAACAAACACACACAAAAAAAACATTTTCTTTAGCCACAACAGCACAAACCGTATTCTCTAAAGATTCAAAGTTAAAAAGATTTCAATCTAAACCTGAAAAATCTCAAAACCCGCAATGTCCAGGATGCCAATGAAGGAGGCCCCCTGTCGTTTGGTCCTGTCCAAAGCTTTGTTGATGCGGTGGACCAGCCAGCGGAACAAGCGCTCATATGTTGCTTTAGCCAAGGCCTCAACAGCGAAGTCAGCCTGGAGGGAGAGTGGAAAAAGTAATGGTGAGACAATACAAGGAGATACAAAACTACCAAAGATGAGTGTGCGTGTACTTAAAAGGCAGGGAGACTGAGTCAGTTTTATTCAGACATGCTTCCAGATTATCGAAAGGAAATCTACTCAACACTGGACAAATGGACTTGTATATCTTGGCAATACATAATGCTCCACATGTTTTCTGAGTCAGACATGTTATTATCTAAAACAGTTGGGAGAAGAACTGTATCCATTGAGCTGGCAATGAATGATTCATAAACAGGAGATGTACTTTAGAGCAGTTTCAGAGAAGGTAAAACTAACTTTCCCTTGTGCCCAGAACGATAAGAAACAATCTCTTTGATATCAGATCTTTTTTTTTACCTGGTAATTGGAGGTTTCTTCCCAAAATGCATTGTGAGAGTCACAGCTGACTCCCATCTCCATACTAACAGAAACTCAAACATACTTGTACTACTGAAACCCTTGTTGCCTGAAATAGCTCTTTCAATTACACAACTCTATTACTCCATAATGACATTTACTTGCACTGAAAAGACCTACTTCACTTGCGTCATTACTATGATAGGCCATTATTTTTGTCACTGAGAAGAAACATAGCTTACTGACCTGCTCTTTAGTCTGTGCTTTCTGGACATAGTCTCTTCCCACTTTGATCCTTGGAGACAGGATGGCTCTGGTAAACTCCATTACATTCATACCAAGCAGATGACACAGCTTCTGAGCAGCTGAGAAACACAGATGGACAAAGCAAAAATAAGAAAAAATATATTTAAATGATAATGGAAAGAGACCATAGTAATTTCAAACAGTCTATTTGACTTATACCTGAGTGTTAAATTGTCAAGATGAAGTGTGATTTGACAGATGAGGTTCTTTCCCCATATACAAACTATACAAACTGAACTGAAGCATCCCTGTCAAATGTGGTAGGTCTATAATGCTATTTGCCTATTATTGATTAATATTTCGAATATGATATAATAAAAGATGTTTCCGATGAAATGTACTGGGAAAAATGTCATATTTTACATGGCTGGAGCTTGTGGAAAATTAGAATAAAGCAGGATCTGGTCTAGAGTGGCCAAGTCTCACTACTTAAAAAGAACACATCTGCTTCAGTCCTGAGTTCTGCTCGTCTCATTTGGGAATTTCTGGCCAAGCTGCATCATCGGCAATAGCCTGATTCTCTCTCCCTGTCTCCCTCTTTTAAGTGCCAAATATGCAGTGCCACATGTGGAGGAACTGGAAGGCTGTGCCCCATTTCCTTCAGGAGTAAATCCACATAATGATGGGGCTCCATGGCAGGTTGACAAGGCTCGGACAGAGAAAAGACATAAATCGCTAAGTTCCTCTGTTCTGTGGATGAGGTACACGGTGTGAGGGAGGCAGGAAAACAGGAGTAGAGGAGTTGAAGTATATATGGGAAGAGGAAAAGGAGGAGGAGAATGTGTTGACCT
>NW_020857658.1:0-636 GCF_000972845.2 Larimichthys crocea
TTATTGTATACTGATGTGCAGTGACACTCAGTGGCTCTACAAGTCATTTCATAGTTTAAATCGGTTACAACTAGTTCAAGAAATAAATCCAGACATAAAAATGATCATTACTTGCAGTGCTGACTTTTATTATGAAGGTAAAGACACTCGTTTCCGGATCCTCGCGCTGTCACCGGGCGCTTTGACGCAGTGAGGGCTCGGCTGTGACGTCATACCATCGGGTGGGTGGCGCGTGAACACTTGCAGTCTTGAGTAATTCAATTATCTCCAACTTCACCAACATTAAACGATGAACACTTGAATGCATCAGTGGTTATAACACATTTAAATAATATGTGTGACTCTGCATAATTAGGTTTTGAATGCATGACTATTTGCATTTCTGTTATTCAGTCAGTCACAGAAAATTCACTGAATTATATTTTGTTCTGGTTCCAAATGTGAACAACTGCTGCAGTTCTTCATCTGCTATAATGATTAATAAATACTAAAAATATTTGCACTGTGTACAGCTGTTTACATGTTTACTGCCATATTTATGTTTATATTGATAATTCTGTTTATACTGTTCATTCCAATTCCAATATTGCCATATTTATACTATTTATATCTCTGTCTTTTCTATTCTCGGATGTC
>NW_020857659.1:0-994 GCF_000972845.2 Larimichthys crocea
TTCTTTTAACGGCCGAGCGTGACGTTGCAGGGCAGGAGCTTGTGACCATTTAAAGGTTAATTATTGATCACGTTGAACGTGAAATTACTTCTCCGCGTTTAACCCATCCAGGCTGTCAGAACACACAACTCAAATTGACAGATGCCAGATTCACTGGAGAGGTGGGCATCAATTCATAGCTCCTGGGGAGCAGATGTTGGGGGGGGGGAAGGTGCGGTGCCTTGCTCAAGGGCACCTCGGCCATGGCAGCAAGAGCAGGGATCGAGCTGCCGACCTTGGGCTTATTGGACGACCAAACTCCTCTCACACTGAGCCACAGTCGCGGTTGTAAACACACACTGCTGAGATTGCTCAAGTGAAGTGTCTGTTTGACTTTGCTCAACGATGTGCTTTTTATAACCTGTAATGGTACACAGAGACATGACTCCAGCTCTTCCTGGCATTCACACAGATATGTAAGTTTACCCAGAGGTCACATCAGGTAATGTAGACCTAACTCTTTACTGAGGCTAGTTTGAAAATGAACACTTAATCTGTGTTTTACTGGCCTAATTGGACCTCACTGCAATTCATATAGAAATAACAATGAAGGTGACAAAATACAGACGTCAACATAAAGCTTTGTTAGTAGCTGTTGGTTGATCCACCACTTTGCTCCAGACTAAAATATCTCAACAGCTGTATATCATGCGTGGTGTCCAGAGGATGAACGTTTGTGAGAATGAGCTTTGTGATCCCGACCTTTACCTCTAGCAGAGGTGAGGTTCATATTTGCAGACACATGATTCAGGAGGTGGGCGAGAGGTAGGGTACTCCCTGGACAAGTTACCAGCCTATTGTAGGGCACATAGAGACAAACAACTATTCACACTCACATTTACACCTATGGCCAATGTAGAGTCACCAGTTAACCCATTAAATGCATGTTTTTGGACTGAAAGAGGAAGCCAAAATAACTAGAGAGAACCCGCTCTGCAAACTCCCAGCTGAGGTT
>NW_020857660.1:0-647 GCF_000972845.2 Larimichthys crocea
GCAGTCCTCGAAATTTGTTTTATGTCTGATTTGTTTTAAATCCTGATCAAAAACAACTCCAAGTTTCTTTACGGTGGAGCCGGAGGCCAGGGTGATCCCATCTAAAGTAACTAAGTCTCTAGAAAGAGAGTTTCTGAGGTGTTTAGGTCAAATTACAAGAACTTCAGTTTTGTCTGAATTTAACATCAGAAAATTGTAGGTCATCCAACTTTTTATATCCTTAAGGCATGCTTGGAGTTTAGTTAACTGATTGGTTGCATCAGGCTTGATCGATAAATATAATTGGGTGTCGTCAGCATAACAATGAAAATTGATAGAGTGATTCCTAATAATGTTCCCTAAAGGAAGCATATATAAACTAAATAGAAGTGGTCCAAGTACAGAACCTTGTGGGACTCCATGACAAACTTTGGTATGCATGGAGGATTCATCATTGATCTAAGAAATTCGACTTAAACCAGCTTAGGGCGGTTCCTTTGTTGCCAATTTGATATTCCAGTCTCTGTAAAAGAATTTGATGGTCAATGGTGTCAAATGCGGCACTAAGATCTAACAGTACAGAGATGAGTCCTTTGTCTGATGCCATTAGGAGGTCATTTGTAACTTTGACTAATGCGGTCTCTCTCAAATAGACTATTGTTATGGAG
>NW_020857661.1:0-582 GCF_000972845.2 Larimichthys crocea
ATGGGGCACGGGATAGAAGTCTGGACTCCCTATTTGCTGTGCGGCTACCATTACCTTAGCACTAGGTTTCTCAGTTTTCTTCAATTCCTGTTTAGTCTTAGCTATTTGTATTTTCAAAAGCTGTGCCTGTAGGTCGCTAAGGTTATCCTGTTCTCCTTCATGGGCCTCCTGTGCTTTGGACAGATGATGAATTATGTGTTTTTCCCAAATGTGGGAGTCGCACCCTAACATGTCTGGGTTATTTTTCATGGCTGTCTTCACTTCCTGTGGAACACCCTCTAAGATAGCCTGTCTGTACCACTCTCTCTGCACTCCTGGCTTGCCTGGATGCTCGCCAGAATGTTTAATCCATATGTCTTTACTTTTATCAAGGAACTCTCTGGGATTCTGCTTAGGATCCCATTTTATCTTTGGCATAGCTGCGGCATTGGGGAGTGGATATTTTGCTCTCATGGCTTTGCCTATGGCTGTACTAACACGTGTGAATGGTGTGTCTTCGCCTAGTGAGTATGTTTGTGCGTCTATCTCAATTTCCCTGACATCTGCTCCTGTGAGGCACCTAGAAATCACAGCCCTAAAATC
>NW_020857662.1:0-715 GCF_000972845.2 Larimichthys crocea
ACACAGGCTAAACACAAGCTAAACACAAGCTAACAGCTATAAACACAGGCTAAACACAAGCTAACAGCTATAAACACGGGCTAACAGCTATAAACACGGGCTAACAGCTATAAACACGGCTAACAGCTATAAACACAAGCTAAACACAGGCTAAACACAGGCTAAACACAGGCTAAACACAGGCTAACAGCTATAAACACAGGCTAACAGCTATAAACACAAGCTAACAGCTATAAACACAGGCTAACAGCTATAAACACAGGCTAAACACAGGCTAACAGCTATAAACACAGGCTAAACACAAGCTAACAGCTATAAACACAGGCTAAACACAGGCTAACAGCTATAAACACAGGCTAGCAGCTATAAACACAGGCACACAGGCTAACAGCTATAAACACAGGCTAACAGCTATAAACACAGGCTAACAGCTATAAACACAGGCTAAACACAGGCTAACAGCTATAAACACAGGCTAAACACAAGCTAACAGCTATAAACACAGGCTAAACACGGGCTAACAGCTATAAACACAGGCTAGCAGCTATAAACACAGGCTCACAGGCTAACAGCTATAAACACAAGCTAACAGCTATAAACACAGGCTAACAGCTATAAACACAGGCTAAACACAGGCTAACAGCTATAAACACAGGCTAAACACAAGCTAACAGCTATAAACACAGGCTAAACACGGGCTAACAGCTATAAACAC
>NW_020857663.1:0-2213 GCF_000972845.2 Larimichthys crocea
GTCCTACACAAGCCCGTTTCATCAACAGGAAACACAAAAATTATCGCATCTGTAATTCTGCTTTTAAAAAAAAAGATTAAACAATTAGGCAAGCAAACTTAATATGGTAACCAGAAAAGCCACATTTCACTACCTCAGTTTAACCTTTAAATCCAAATGGACTAATATCACATTTGGCAGGCATCTGTACAATAGCATCATTACATTAACATCAACAGCTTGTACAGGGCAGACCCAGAGATTAACACTCAAAACACTATTTAAACACAAAGGAACAAACATCTCCACACCTGCAGCGACAGACAGAAATAAACTCTCCTGGTGAAAAAACATAGCAGACTCTAGCGAGGGAAGACAGCAGTGAGCGGGCTAACTTAGCATGCAAATGCTAAAAAAACTTAGATCTCAAGTCTCTGCGGGACTCATGCAGGACGAGTGGGACATTACACAGAGCAGCATACAGCGGTTTGACCGCATTCAAATCACGGATAACTTTTATGAACATACATCAGCAGAAAGCAACACAATTACGACAAACCTCGAGCCATGTTAGAAAACCCAAAGCGTGTTAACAATTAATACTTCAGCTGTAAAATAAAATGAGCTAGCTGCCACCAGTCACTTAGTCACAAAGCCATACAAAACGATCTGCTAACAGCTAATAGCTTATGCGATGCTAACAATTTATCAGAGGGTTGCTAACGTAAGCTTCAATGCTGTCCACTCGAGGTATGAAAATGAACTAGAAAATTCCCGCAGAAATTTTGAGAGTGACGAGTGGGCTGTTGCCGGGGGTTTGTATTCAAAAAGCACACCTCAAATAGTCATTTTTATCATGTTTATTTAGACACAAGAGCAGCTAGCGCTAACACGCTGGCAATTAACAGTAGCGTGTTAGCAATTAACATGTCTTTAATTTTTAGTGGCTTAGTGGCTAATTATCCACTAAATCAGCATTAGTCACTAAGCCACTAAAAATTAAAGACATGGCAATTATTAACATGCTAATGATAATTTCTAGCGCGTCATGTTAGCAATTACCATGTCTTTAATTTTTAGTGGCTGAGTGGCTAATGGTAATTGCTAGCGCAATTAACATTAACATGTTTACAATTACCATGTCTGTAATTTTTAGTGGCTAATGCTAATTACTAGCACTGACACGCTAGCAATTAACATTAGCATGTTAACAATTACCATGTCTTTAATTTTTAGTGACTATTGTTAATTAGTATATTAGCATTTGCATTAATTTTAGCATTGGCCGCTAATGTTACCAGTTAGCATGTCTTTACGGCTAGCGCTAATGCGCTAGCTGCTCTGCTGTCTCTGACGCGCTTTAATTAATTAATAAATTAATTAATAAACAATTAATATTAACATGTTAACATTAGCACGTATTCTTAGTGACTAAAAATTATGGGCTAGCACTGACGTGCGGTTTTTAATTCTTAGTGGCTAATGCTAATTACTAGCACTGACACGCATGTTAGCATTAGCATGTTAACAAGTAGCATGTATTTAATTCCTAGTGGCTAATGGTAATTAGCATCAGCAGGTTAACATTAACATGTTAGCAATGATCATGTATTTAATTCTTAGTGGCTCATACTAATTAGCATTAGCATGTTAACATTAACATGTTAGCAATGATCATGTATTTAATTCTTAGTGGCTAATGTTAATTAGCATTAGCATGTTAACATTAACATATTAACAAGTAGCATGTATTTGGTTATTAGTGGCTAATGGTAATTGCTAGCGTTGACGTGCTAGCAATTACCATTTGCACAAATCTTAGCATTGGCCGCTAATGTTAACAGTAAGTTTGTCAATTTTTTTTATTCTATGTTACATGTTGACACAGTAAACAAGATAGTGTTCATGATGATTTTAAGTCTCATAGAGGCAGGGGTTTTGAAGTCTTCTTCCCCTTGGACAAAGCCTGGAAAGAGCACCCCCACTTGACTTTTCTGAGAACATTTTTGACTTTGACTTTGTTGCAGTTGTTTGTTGTTTTTTTGTTTGTTTTTTTTACTTTAAAAAAAAGTCAGTTTTGTAAACTATTTGTTTTTGAGTTCTACATGTGTGTTCTATATGTGTGTATGTATGCATACAGAGATTCATTTTCTGTCCAACAAAGTTTTTGAAGGTGTCGATGCTCATAGAACAGGGGTTTTTAAATTGTAGGCCTCCTCTTGGACAAACCCTGA
>NW_020857664.1:0-768 GCF_000972845.2 Larimichthys crocea
CTGTTGAAATTTACGAGGTTTAGCGGAAAAAATAGAAATCCTGCGGAAAGCTCGTGCCGTGGCGCAGAGAGCCACTTCTGAGCCGCGCCCTGTGTGAGTGCTCTCATTGACTAGACTGGCTTCTATTTGCTACGGTGACCGCGGCGGTGCCGTTACACTTCCGTTCCGCGTCCGGTGTGAGTTGGCCTTAACCAAACTAACTCTGCAGGACAACAATGACAGGAAAGACAGTCAGCAATATGCCACATAGCGTTTTATTTAAATAATCTTTTTTTTTGATCAGTCAGAACATAGGTGACTCCTGAATTCAGTTATGAAAGTGCATTTAAGTGCGCTTAAGTAAACACAGTCTGAGGTAAACAGGTAGCAGATTCCGATCCATTTAGAAATTAACGACCAGTCAATGATCTAACAGAAATTTGAACAGCTGCCTCTATGTCAAACAAAAATGATAACAGGCCGAATAACACAAACAATAAAATCGCTCAAACAAATAGCCTAATAGCCAAACTATGAAAATACTATTCAAGTGTCACAAGCCTAAATTCATTTTACCATCGTCCACTTCCATTTACTCTTCATAGTAGTGATTAAAACCCTAGCAGAAGAAGATTTTCCAAACGTCTGTCTGACAGTCGATTTCTTTAAGGAGTAGAACGTGACTCCCAGGGCACAAACACATCATCACAGCGCTGCGCCTCTGCTGACACATCCGCAGGTGGCACAGTACTGTCGGACAAAAAGCTGCAGTGGGAATTTTTCTTTACT
>NW_020857665.1:0-4843 GCF_000972845.2 Larimichthys crocea
CACCGGTCAAGCACTGAAGATAGCAACCTGAGACTGGGAGACCTACGGACAAAATGTGAGGTTCCTGTCCATAATTAGCCAGTACACTGCCAAACTTCTCACGCCTCGCAAGCCACTGGTACAGCTGCTAACCACAGAGAAGACCCTGGTAGTAGTGCCTAAGCCAGCAAGCGGTGAGTAGGAGTAAGGGAAATGCAGGAAGTCAGACAGCTATCTTCAAGCCAACCAGATCACCTGGACAGAAAACACCAGCAAGTGCTCTGCCAGCTCATAGAAGACCCTGCTGTGTCCACCAACTTGAGGGTTACCCTGACTTGAGAACAGGAGGGCTTGGGGCAATATTGTATCAGAGACAACAAAGGCAAGCTGGTGGTCATCGGTTAGGGTCAAGCAACACTAACTGCCCAGAAGCCAGGCGCGCAGATAGGTTTGAGAACTGGGGGGGACGAAGCTCATGAAATCATTACAAATTTTAACTGTCATCACACACATAAACCCCCTCAAAAAAATGCTAAACTCGGTTTTAAAAAATGCTGAGAAACTGGGTGGGCTACGTGCGTAGTCAGTCCTTGTTTAAACAGTAGGCCATGCTCGTGCGTTGCGAGAAGTCAGATTAACATTAAAACGGCAACGTTATTTAAGGTCCAACGAGGTATTTGACATGTAGGCTACAGGCTACGTGGAGACAGAAGGCGAAGAGGTTGTTCTCTTGCTCGTACGATTTACTTTCACGACAGGACATTGCTTCGAGACTCTCAGAAAATGCATGTGGTTGTGATGAAGTAATATATTTAAAAAGTACAATTACTTACAGAAGTGACTTTTGAAAAAATGACCGCAATATCATTTTTGCTTTTTTGTTGTCCTTCTCATCATGCCATGCGTGCTGAACATGCAGCTAGCTCCTGTCCAAGTGATCAGTTGTACCGGGCAAACCAAAGTCGACGACGACTCCACACCTTTGCTGCACAGTCCAAACGAGTCACTTGCTTGATGCGATCGCGTTGTTACACACAACGCAATGCACATCAGCACACACATCAGTAGAGCAATATTATGTTTAATTCATATTTTGTGTCCTCGTGATCTGAATCAGAAGATTTGAAGAAGACAAAGTTTTAAAAAAACAAAAAAAAAACAAAACAAAACGTTGTAGCTACAAAAAGTGGGTGGGACGACTACGGTCATTCAAAAGTGGGGTGTGTCATGGACACACACCTGACACACCCACTTATCTTCGCCCCTGCCAGAAGCTAACTCACCTGCACTCTGGAAAGTTAGAGTTTTTGGCGATGAAATGGGCAATTTGTGAAAGATTTCGGGAGTACTTGTACTACGCGCCCTCATTTGTCGTCTATACCGACAATAACCCTTTGACCTATGTTTTGACCACAGCAAAGCTCAATGCAACAACACACCGTTGGATTGCCGAACTGGCTGACTTTAGGTTCTCAATAAAATATCGCCCTGGGAGAGCCAATGGAGATTTGAATGGCTTGTCACGAATGCCGCTGGACATGGAACAGTACATGCACCCATGTTCACAGGAAATGGAGCCTGAGACAATAACACACAGTCCACACGACACTCCAGCGTGAGTCTGAGGACATGAACCTGGATGTGCCAGGCCACCATTGCTGCATGTACTGAGCATGAACTGGAACGTGTTACATCCCCAGTGGCAGAAATCTCCAATGAGAACATAAAGGAGAAAGAGCGGAAAGCAGAAAGAGGACGTTCGCATCCTTGAAAGGTGAGAGAGTTTGTCATAACAGGATGGTGGCTTCAACTGAGAGAACAAGCGACTTGTTACATCACTATTCCTGGCAAGAAGAGAACAAGTTTATAGTCAACGACGACGCGTGTCCCGATACAGAAAATTATGGCTCGAGCTCAACTTTTGTGCCTGCAGCATTCCATCAGCGAGTCTAAAGGAGCTTCATGAGGAGAATGGGACACCTCGGGGAGTCGAGCGAACAGATCAGCCTGATCGTGATACGATTTATTGGCCCCATATGCAGAGAGATGTGGATCATTATGTGACTAAGGTGTGTAGTTTTGCACGGAAAACTGGAAACGCCCAACAAGCCAACAGAGCACGTTGGTGAATGTGGTAACCACATATCCGTTTGAATGTGTCAATAGAGTTCTCTGCATCTGGAAAGCTGCGGAGGAGGATACGAGTCATATTCGTCGTCATCGACCATTTCACATGATTTGGCCGGCATACGCCTGCAAAAGAAGTTTGGATTTTCAGCCAAGCTGCACCACGATCAAGGCAAGGAGTTTGAGAATAGGTGATTTTTTCCAAGCTTGGAAAATACTGCGGCATTCAAGTTCCGCGCACATCAACCTTACACCC
This sequence comes from Larimichthys crocea, assembly GCF_000972845.2. Lineage (NCBI taxonomy): Eukaryota > Metazoa > Chordata > Actinopteri > Sciaenidae > Larimichthys > Larimichthys crocea. The sequence goes on from NW_020857665.1 coordinate 2,363, forward strand.
AGCTGGAACATGGTCGGCTGAGAGATTTAATCGACGCTCTGTCCAATGCTCAAACTTGAGTACGGAGATCATCAGTACACAACCACAGAAACCATCTGAACCAGGTCCAAGCCAGCTTGAGAGTGGAAGCGAGGAATTCCCAGCACAAGCAAACACAAAGGAGACCTGAACAGAGGCCACCCGTAGGGAAGAGGAGTGTCCAGATGATTTGGAGAAAGGATTGAGCCAGAGGTGGAATGAGGAGGAAAGGGCAGGGGCGGAGCAGAAAGCCTTCTTATGAAGCCGATAGAAAACTCGAGCGGTGTCGTCATCTGATGAAGCAAACGAGTGGATCCTGTCCCACAGTCGTCATTTACCACAAGAGAAATATCTTTCGACAAAGATACCCTACCAAAAACATTAGCATGACCAAATTAGGTTCAACCATCAGTCACACACAGGACAGCTGAGGTTAGCAGCTAAACGTAAGGAGACAAGTTCATAGTCACATTTAAAGTTCATGGTTGATTAAAACAGAAAGTTCTAGTTGTATTCCAGGCTAGAGTAAAAATGTAAAATTCATTGAGTATAGTTACATTCATTTCTGTTGGTTAACAAGTAGAGTACCAGAAGCTAGACCACGGGACACATACAGTAGACAATGTAATGCATAGTACGTGTGGTCCTGGGAATTGTGTTATGGGAGTAGTAATAAGGTCACCACCTTTTAGTCCGAAATATACGGTACGCCGCACCAGTTGCGGTTATAACACAACAGTTGAAGACGAGTGACCAGAATGTCGGGACGACCATTCATTTTGGAGGGGAGAGGTGTGGGACTGCATACTAATGTTAGGCAATTTCATTACACCCCCCATTCTCCGTTTGTATCTAGTGTGTATACATTCTCATTTTGTTGTCATTTTTTTTATTTACTTGGCAATGTTATTTTTGTGCATAAGATCAGCTAATATTTGCAGTAGGGTAAAGGTGTATCCAATCGTAAAGCTCTCCCAGCACTGTGATGGCAGCTTAAGTGTCCTTGTAGTGTAGTCCAAGATAGCGCCAATTGATTAATGGGAACCCAGCCACCTGCAGTCGATGTAGAGCTTTCGGCTGAGTGCTTGTGTTTCTGTGTTTGACACGGTGATGAGCTAAGAGTATACCATGTGTTGGATATGAAGTTCATGACCATTCAGCAGTCAGGAGTGTGACGACTTAGGAGATGTGTAACTGCAAGTGTATTTATGTTCGGTTTCCAGGGAATGAATAATGATGAAAACGTGCTTCACCTAACAGAGGTAATGGTGAATTATTTATGATATCACTACCTGCTAAAATATGAGGTAGTTGTGAGTGTGCAGATTAATTAGCATTGTGTAAAGCAAGCGTGTAAGCACAGTGCATTGTTGTTAGATGTGGTGTGAGAAACGATGACTAGCTAGGATGTAATTAATTGACCCCAGCGCAGCCTGCATTGGCAAAATGTGTGCGATGTCGTGTGGGGTTTTCTTTTCTGTGTTGACCAAACAGAAGTAACAGATCTAAAAACCTCATGCACGCCTGAAAAGTGAACCTTTGGTGCTCAAGTGTGCAACATATAGCTGAAGGCAGGCCACAGGAAAGGTGGAGGAGAGGAGAAGGCCAAAGGACCCAAAAAGCAGCCCCAGCTCTCACGGTAAGGACTTTAGCTTTGGTTCAATGGGAGCACACACCCTGGTATCACCTGTTGCACATGCAATTTGGAGGGTGGTCAAGGGTTGCCTTTCGTGTTGTGCCAAGATAATTAAAACAGAACTTGAAAAATTTTAAATAAGAACCTATGTAGCTTCATTACTTATGTCCCAATCAGCACATAGTCTCATGTGCTATTTTTTCTTCAGTCCCTCCTGGCATCGTCTGCACATGAAAACCATGCTACTGCTGTGATGTAAACAGGTAGAAATGTCCCACCAACTTTCTATGTTAAATAGGCCTATCGCATACCATAAGATTACAGAGTCCAATAACAGTGAAAGGCTTACAAAGTTACTACTAATCAAATAGTTCCCGTGTTTGGTAGAATGATAGTATTTTATAGAAAGATGGGAGGTAGTTCTGGCAGTAATCTGATATCAATAAAGATCTCATGTTGTCCTTTATGTAAATGTGCTCATTTGTGCAAGAAGCATCTGTTTGTTGTGTAAGTGAGCAGTTCTTGTAAGTCCGCTGCTACTGACACACTGGTCTGTGTACTAAACAGTATGTGTTTTGTTTGTGGCGTTCCCAAGAGTGCTGGCTCTGATGAACCTGATGACGCCAGATATTGGCTTTGTTATAGAAGAATGTCTTAACAAACAAACTAGAATATGTGTTTTTCTTACAGCGAACACCGCATGTTCTGTAAGTTACGTGCTATTTCAGCAGGATCCATGCAGTACCCATCTTTGGATACAATCTTTCCCAGAAATTTCACCTTGTCTTTGAACACTTCACACTTTTTTGCAGTCAGTTTTACCCCAT
>NW_020857666.1:0-553 GCF_000972845.2 Larimichthys crocea
GTGCAGGAATTACGACAGCCCCAGGTGAGAAGTCCATGGGCTAACAGACCTGAGAGAGACCCGGGACTGGGACAACCGCGGACGGTCTCCGCTTCACCACCCACTCAGGTTCCCCCCGCAGAACCCATGCAGCTGGGGAGAGCACGACTGACCAAGGCGGAAAAGAATTATGACGTGGGCAACCGGGTGCTCCTCGCTGTCAAGGTGGCATTGGAAGAGTGGAGGCACTGGCTGGAGGGGTCAGAGGTGCCATTCATCATCTGGACTGATCACAAGAACCTTGAGTACCTAAGAAAGGCAAAAAGGCTGAACTCACACCAGGCCAGGTGGTCACTGTTCTTTAACCGTTTCTTGTTTTCCCTCTCTTACAGGCCGGGTTCCCAGAACACCAAGCCCGATGCTCTGTCCCGAATATATGACCCCGAGCCTGTTGCCAAGGAACCAGAACCTATCCTTCCACGAAACTGTGTGGTTGGGGCGGTAACTTGGCAGATAGAAAATGAGGTGAGACAGGCTAACGGCGATAGTCCCCCACCTCGAGGTTGCCCAGAAA
>NW_020857667.1:0-2407 GCF_000972845.2 Larimichthys crocea
ACTCTATGCACTAAGGTTATCAGTATTGTTGCTGTGGTGCAGATGCACTGGAGCTTACCTCTCAGGGGAAAGAGGGGGGTCTTCTTTAAAGAAAACTCACTCATCCTGGGCCGTTGTGGCCTCACCCAGAAATGAAACTGACTGACAGGGATTTTTTAAGTGCATATTATTTTTCATTTTCCCAAAGCACCAAGGCCAAAGCCAGGCTCCACTACGGCCGCTGCCTGTATTTGGGATTCAGGTATGAAGACCCTTTGAGAAATGAGACTCCGCAACGAGGAGTTCATTTCAGTGCAGCGTTCACTGAGCTCAGTCCCCTGCAGCCTTCAGTTCTTATCACCCATACATCACAACGTGAACCCTGGTAAGCAGAGCTGGCTGGCTGGCCAACTCAACAACAAATTTGCACCAATTGTTTTGTCGGCGTGTTTGAGGAATCAAATCGCATCAACACGTGAGGAGATCTGAAAAAGAATTATTCATATTGAATGAGGAAATTTGATATAGGAACAACCTCTCAGACGGAAACAAGTTTCATTTTTCCTATCCATAGTATCTGTGATAAATCATCTTATGTAATTTTATGATATCCTGATTCAGCCTCTGATTTCTGATTTTACAAAGAAATGTTTGATTTCAAAATGCTAACAACCATGGTGGCGGCAACTGATGTGTATGTGGAGAGTCTTGTGTAACACCAAGTTTGTACAGTATTTGCTTTACATGGGTCATAGGTGCTTTATGACATTCTGGCTCAGGGTGCCCTTGCAGTAGAATGCCAATGTTCATTGTGAACCTAAAACTTGCTAAGCAACATATTGGCCTGAGTATTCTAGTTTTCACTGTCAGTGGAATAGCTCTGTCATTCACTCATGACTGAGAGATGGCCATGGTATTTAATTACATATCCAAGAGGACGTGAAACAACAGGAAAAACGTGTATTTCCTATCCGGTTTTACATCTGACTATTATGATATGAAACGTTTGGCCATAATTTAATGTCATAATCTTCGTCATACATAGCACATCTGCATATCATCCACTAAGTCTAATATCACGCAGTCGTCAGCAATACTGAGGTTCAATTAATGTATTTATATAGATCCCAAATCATGACAGATGTGATCTCAAGCCCGTTTTCCAAATAGATCAGTCTGGGCTGTAAACTCTTATAATTCCAATTTACAGATTGTCCCCCAGCAATTCCCACGAGGGCAACTACTTGATGACATGTGTAATAAAGTCAAGCAGGGGGTTCAACAGCCAAATTGCTAGGCCAGTGGCTTAGGCACGTGCTTTATATGGGTCCCTGCAATGTGGCATATTTCTTTTGGCGTGCACACTTAGCACTTTTCCCATCAGAATGAAACAGCCTCCTGCAATCAAATGCTGTTTTCTAGTTTCTCTTTGATACAAGCCTTGGGACCATCAATCACAAGACGCAGATTCTTCTGAGAGCTGGGGTTGCCCCCTGGACCAGGGAGACACTTGTTTGGCTTTAGAGGCCTAGCCAAGATCTTGTTTTGTACCATGGAGCAGTAGAAGTTAGCTCTACGCTGTCCCCCTGAATTATTGGTCAATGGTTTGTTGCAATTGGGTTTATTACTTGACATCTGACCATTGGGCCTTAAACAAGCTAAAATCATAAATGATATATAATGATAATAGAATAATAATACTAATAATCATAATAATCCTAATAATAATACTGCCTCTTCCTTGTCCAGGGTGGCTTTTGCCAGCACGGTCCCGATACCCTAATAAACAGGCAGATGCACCATCCCTTCAGTCAGTTTCTCCCTCAGTTTGACAGTTGGTGAGAGAGAGCAGCACACTGTAGAATTTCAAGCAAGTAAGCACTAGCTCAGCTTACATGAGGTGGCGGTGTTGGCTAACCTCTTGCTGTGCTCTTACTGTCCTAGCATGCAGTGTGTGTGTTTCGAGGTTTGCACTGGCAACGAGGTGACATAAATAGGTTAAGGTTAGTTTGTCATCATCGGTCATGACTCCTAAGTTTGTCTCACTACGCTGTAAGGGGCAGACATGGGAGTCACTTTTTTTCTTCGGATGTTTATGTTATGGCAGATAGTGTTATGGTTTGGCTAAGGAGGACCGCACTCTCAGTTTTTGAGAGGTTCAGTTTGGAGGTGTGGCCATATGTCATAGATATAGATATAGTAGATAATCTGAGGAGGCATTCAGAGAATCCGTGCCCAGAGACAGAAGGGAGGGGGCGGCAGGGTTTCAGGTGGAATGACAATAGAGCGTGTGTCATCCTGCATAGCAGTTTCATTTATCATTGTGAAGTCGTGTGTGTGAGTGCCAATTACTGAATTTGGCCGATACATAAGCTATAACATACAGTATAGGAACAGAACTAACATATGCACTGAATAGGATGTGTTA
>NW_020857668.1:0-667 GCF_000972845.2 Larimichthys crocea
TAACTTGATAAAATAAGTTCAACCATCATCTTTTTTAGTTCTCTTAAGTAATGTTTTCCAGTCCACATTACTTGATTACTTGAAAATTGAGTCAACAAATCACGAGTTGTATCAATTGTGTATTCCATGTTGAGCCAACTTGATTCACAGTTGTAGGAACTTGATAAAATAAGTTCAACCAACATCTCTTAAAGTTATCTCAAATAATATTTTCAAGTCCAACTTACTTGATACAGGAAGTTGAGTCAACAGACTGCATGTTGCATCAACTCCTGTTTCGAAGTGTAATAAACTTGATACTATCTTTTTTTTTTTTTTACAGTGTAAGCTTAATTCTACTCCTTATAAATACTGGGACTTCTTCTTACTGACTCCTTTCAGTGGAAATGAAGAAAATAAGAACTGGTGGTTGTTTTGCAACAGGAGAACAACTGAAGCTAAATAAAAAGAAGAAGAAGAAAAGAGGAAGATGATTAACTCAATCAGTCAGTGGTGAAAATCTTCTTTCACTTAGGTTTTGGTCTAAAATACAAACAGACACACAAGCACACAAAGTGTTGATAGATCCGCAAATGTGGAGCGATGGTGGAGGGATGGGCAACGATGTAGCGGCACCCTGGGAGCAGTTAGAGGTCCACACTGTTACGGTGTTCATTTTAGGACATCC
>NW_020857669.1:0-2150 GCF_000972845.2 Larimichthys crocea
TCCATATATAGATATATATATATTAGTGCTGTCAGTTTAACGCGTTAATTCGGATTAATGAATTAACGCCGTAAAAAAAAAAAAAAAATTTTTTAATGCGTTAAAAAATTAACGCAAGTAATTATGACGTATTAACGGTGGCGAGCCAATTGCTTGCCGCATTGAATTTTGGCCCATTGAGGCGCCGTAGGCCGTGCTACATCACCTGCGCTGGCAATTAAACAAGGCGCAGTGGTCAAAAACAACAAGAAAGGACAAGACTCAGAGGATGAACAGTTGGCCACTGAACGGCAAGTTCTTATACAAAATAACAGAGACGGACAATAAATAAACAGAGTAATAGTAGTTTTTGCAAAAAGGAGTTCTCCTACCACCGGAGCAATCCAGCCTGACTTACCATCTGAAAGCAAACATGTTCAGGCAAATTCCTCTGTTGCGATGTGGCTACCGGGAGCTTCGCTCCGCCAAACCAAGCTACGGAATTTGGCAGGCGAATGAGTAAATCCACAACAGAGAAATTGACAAATACTAAGCAAAAAAGTGGGTGCTGCTGATGCAGGCCAATTCTATCGTTGAAGTAAGGGTCTACAGGAGGCGTTCCAGGTAAGCGGCGTCAGACCCACTTTTCAGCTACTTCGAGAGCGACGGTATGAAAAAAGTTAGTACATCTACGATGATGAAAGAAGAGATCAAGAAGAGTTGTTGGCAGTGTCCTGCCATGTCGCCCTAACTGGCGTCACTGGACTTCAGTGACAATCACAATTACTTAGGAGTCACAGCACACCGAATAGATAGGTGAGTGAAACTGAAGTCTTTTGCTTTTAACTGGTGTCAAAACGGTGACCCCCATTATGCGATGCGTGCGCTGAGAGTTCGATGCTGTGACCAAGAATGGCAAATCGAAAAAAAAGTGACAACCATCGGGACCGATAGTGCTAGAAATAGGGTCGCAGCAGCACCCAGCTGGCCCTTCGAGCAACGTCCGTTGCTGCACATATACTCCAAAGAACGATCACAGTCTCGCTGAGGAGAGCAGCTTTGACACCGCCCGGGCAAATGTCGAAAAATAGTCTTCAAACACAGCCCCGCCAGTGACGAAGAACTGCAACCAGCAGGCAGACCTGCCCTTCGGACAAGCCAGAGAGCCCCTGGCTCAGACGTTTCCACAAGGTAGACTGTTGATTAACCTTTGTGTGTGTGTGTGTGTGGGTGTGTGTGTGTTTTGTGTTTGGGTTCAGTGCAACTACTGGATGTACAACATACGGGCTCAAAACTTATGAGCCGCCTGCACAACTAATGCTATTTTTGTTTTACTTCATTGGAAAAGGAATGAATTCAACAGCTCTCATGATCTCACGGTACGTGCGGAACCAGGAGGCTGTGAATGCCACTTTGGCCCACAGAGGCATAACCTGCCACACTGACCAACCTAGAGTGTGAAAAAACGCCAAAGGCTGGAGGTTTGTTCTCGAACCCTGAAGTAATGTCCCTCGCCAAGCACACGCACTCACTCATCACACACACTTCCCCTCCTCTCCCCCTTTCATGCACTAACCTCCATCTCTCTTCACACCTTTCTACGTGGCCCATAAAGTGAGTTCATCATTGCATATTTTGGTCCACTGGCAGATACGTGACTGAGCTTCGTGGAGGCAGCTATGTGGCATGGCTCTTGTGGTGCTCCCCCGCAATCTGCCATCTCACCGGTCATGGAGGCCCACTGATGAGATCCGGACTACATGATAAAGTTAAAACAGACCCGCCTTTTTGAGGACTGGATGCACGCAAAGCCAATATCAATATCAGATGGCTGAAGGTGGCTACAGCACTTGACCCAACATTCAAGGACTGAAGAGCCCTACACAAGAATGAAGGGATGAGGTATGTGTGGTGACGGAGAAGACAGTGTTCTGGCAAGTGCTTGTTTAGAAGTCCGTATGCAACAAATGAATTTTTCCTCTGTTAAGGTGTGGACCTGGATTTAGGATAATGCGCGACAGTCAGAGGCAGGACTTTGCACCCTCCATGCATGGTGAGGAGCTTTCTATATATATATGTACACACATACATATACACATACACACACACACACACACACACACACACATATATATATTTGGGGGTTACTGCCCCAAGTGCCCCCACTACCA
>NW_020857670.1:0-586 GCF_000972845.2 Larimichthys crocea
TGTGGGAGTGTTAAAAGCAGTCTTCTACTCATCCCCCTCCCTGATGCGGACCAGGTGGTAAGCATTGCGTAAATCCAATTTAGTAAATACCTTGGCCCCCTGAAGGAGTTCAAATCCAGAGGAAATGAGTGGAAGGGGATACCTGTTCTTTACAGTAATGTTGTTGAGTCCACGATAGTCGATGCAGGGTCGGAGGGTCTTGTCCTTCTTCCCCACAAAGAAAAACCCTGCTCCAGCAGGAGACGAAGAAGGACGGATAATCCCGGCCTTAAGAGCAGCCCAGATGTACTCCTCCATGGCTTTACGCTCTGGTCCCGACAGTGAGTACAAGCGGCCACGGGGGGGCGAGGTACCGGGAAGTAAGTCTATGGAACAATCATAAGGTCGGTGAGGGGGAAGTGTAGTGGCTTTGGTCTTGTTAAATACCTGCTTAAGGTCCAGGTAGCAGGATGGAACTGAGGACAGATCAGGAAACTCCTCTTCGTCCACCTCATCGGGCGAGGTGAAAACCCCCTCCAGGCCGGAAATGGGAGGACCTGAAAAACACTGCGTCTTCAAGTTGCCCCCCCATGACAGAACCTCGCCG
>NW_020857671.1:0-709 GCF_000972845.2 Larimichthys crocea
TTAAGTCAAGTCTCAAGTCTTTGTAACAGGTTTTAAGTCAAGTCTTAAAGTCTTTGTAACAGGTTTTAAGTCAAGTCTTAAAGTCTTTGTAACAGGTTGTAACTTCTTGGAGTGATGTGTTCACTGTGCTGGGCCCCTGCTGTTGTGCGTGTGTAGCCCTGTGTGTCAGACTCAGTTGGTTGTGTAAATGTGCTGCTCTGTCACGTTCATAGTCTTCACCACTTCACAGTGAAACCCTGAAAAGAATCCGGCGGTGGCAGAGTGACGGCGGTCTGCAGACAGAAATAGAGGCGTAATGGAGGGTTTGTGGTGCCGGTGTTATACTCCAGTCTGCTCCCTGAGTTATTTAGTGCCCAGCGTTGTACTTTTCCCTGATGGATGCAGCATGTCAGCACACACAGCTCGCTTTAACACAGTTATTGTTTTTCTGCTCATGTAGTGTGTGAACAGGTGAACCTGGTGTTTACCTGCATGTGAACACATATTAGAGTCTGAGGAGGACTCCAACATGTACTTAACATTAACGTTAACACTGCGGCACATTCATTATTTTTATGTATTCATGCTGAACTCAGTCTGGATATTATATCAGCTGAACATGTATGTGACATGTGTGTTAACGTTCCCTGTTTCTGTGAAGTGAAGCCAACACAGGAAGTGCCAAAAACTGCATTCCTCTTAACGTACAGAGACTACGTCCAGGTTTTAG
>NW_020857672.1:0-719 GCF_000972845.2 Larimichthys crocea
ATTTATTAAAACAGTCATTTTACCGGAATATTTTCACATCTGAGTGAGTTTTGGATTTATGTCGACCAAATCAGAGTTGGCGATTCTTGAAACTGCGGAAAGACTAACCAAGACGGTTTTGGGGGTAAGTTTTGTTTCGTTTCTATCGCGTTGTGTGTTTTATGATTAGTTAAAGAGGCAATTAAGCTAATGCGGATGGTGCAGGTTGTAATTTTCTGTTTAACAGTGAAAACGTGGGAATATTACCTTTCTTGACATGTTACGTATCAACGTTGGTTTCTTTCTGCTCAGTGATAACAGAGTTTTAGTTTTGTGGGACACATTTTTTTTTCCCCCACAGCAGCCATTTTGGGTCAACACAGGTGTTTCCAATGATACTAATTAAGGTTTTACCTTTATGGAACCATCAATCATTAGCAACACCTGTGTTTATTTCATGGAAAAAAAAACTGCTGTGAAAAAGGTCTATTAATTGCGAAATAAATGTCCAGTATAACCAATTCAAACTGATATCAGGAAACTTTGCTGAAGCTTAAATGTCAATATTTCAAAACCAATTTCTGATACTTTTAAGTTTCTGACTGATGTATGTAAGACTACAGATTACATAGATAGTTGTTGTGGATTTGGGTTTCCAATGACTTTATTGCACAGGTCTTTCATCATTGTTGTGTTGATTTGGTACACACAGTATTTTCAAAAAACCTTTAAAAAGCCAG
>NW_020857673.1:0-624 GCF_000972845.2 Larimichthys crocea
ATTATCATTAGTCTAAGTTTGCACAGATAAAAGTTACATTTTATTACAATATAATGTCATAAATTAGAGACTTTCTGACCTGATATTCAATCTCCAGGGAGGCATCTTTCCTCATGGTCTGGTAGAAACACTCCTTACGACCGGCGGGCAGAGTGAACGTGAAGTCGCTGTCCAGAGACTGAGAGAAGGCAGACACGAACCTGTCCGAGAACAGAGCGACAAACACGGACAGGACAGCTAAGAGTGCCCGGTCCACCTCCATGGTCTTAGAAAGAGTCCCCCCCCCCTAAAAAAAAAAAGAGTGAGAAATGGTGTCAGTCAGCTGCTAGCCGTGCTCGCCCAAACTTCACTCCTGTTGAAGTGCACTCCACTGCTGAACCCTGTCAGGACGCCGCCGGAGTAAAACCACCACTTTATTTACTTTATTATTATTTAATATGTCAAACTATGTCGGAATGATTCACTAATATATTTTAGCTTTCTCCATTTAAGGTTATTTCTTTTGTAACGTGATCCTCATTCAGACATTTATTAGATGGCACAAAAACCAAAAGGCACATTTTTGCAGAGCTCTTCCCGCGTTGCACTCTGGGATATGTAGTTGTGTTCATGTGGCGTAAATAA
>NW_020857674.1:0-535 GCF_000972845.2 Larimichthys crocea
TTGTTGTGACTCAAAAGCTCTTTGGAAAAAAACATCCTTAGATTCTTACTATCAACACAAATACGTATCTTCTTTTATTTGAATATAAATGTTCACATTACATGTAAAAACTCAATTTTTCACACGTCCAGCTCAGTTTAATAAATGATAAATGTATTCATTCATTCAGTTCTATTTGAGCAGCAATAAAACAGATTGAAATCATGACAATGATGACTGTTACAATAAGATAAATAAGAAAAGTTATTCTTCATTCAGACCACGAAAAGTGAAATGTGCACAAATCTTTTTCTCCCTTTGATATTTTTAAGGAAATTTAAATCACGGCACTTAAATAGTGTAATGTAGCGTTTCATCTTTCTAATTTTATTTAGATTCCAAACATCTGGGTGAAAGTAAAACATTTTAAGATTTGCTTTTTTTTTGTCTTCTTTTTAAAAAAAATAAAAACATTCAAATTCTTTAGTTGCACAAAATCCAATCAATTCATTTTGAACAACAAACAAACTTTGCAGCTAAACACAGTGTGAGAGAA
>NW_020857675.1:0-637 GCF_000972845.2 Larimichthys crocea
TGACTCCAGTATAATCCATTTGCGCAAGTAAGAGACGCTCAGAGCAGAGCTCCAGCCGTCCATTCACTCCAATAATAACCCAACCACAGCGATACATGACGCTGCAAGCTATAATCTGATTGGACAACCGAGGACCCTCTGCCCGGAACTGTTTTTCTTACTATGTCAAGGATTTCTTTTATTGATATTATCAACGTTTCTCAGCACAAACACGCCAAAGTGTCACTGATAATTCAACAATAAGATAGCTTCATGTTTTGGCCCTCAGTATGTTTTTTTTCTCCTTCTAGCCTGAGAAATAAACTTTTATTCCTATGTTTTGGATAGCGGAAAGGCCTACACTACCCAGAATGCTCAACCACTGACGATTTGCGAGCTACAATCTGATTGGACAACCGAGGACCCTCTGCCTGGAAGTGTTTTTCTACTGTAACTATGTTAAAGATTTCTTTTAATAATATCATCAACGTTTCTCAGCACAAACTTTGTGTGTGTCACCATTGATATTATGACTGATAAAATAAAAAAGTTAATCACTTCTCTGTTTAATGTGCTTTTTATAATGTCTGTTTTTAGACAGAGCTTGTTATCAACAGACCTTTTGAGAAGGATAAATGAAATTTCCTGTGTGCAGTTT
>NW_020857676.1:0-13868 GCF_000972845.2 Larimichthys crocea
TCCACCTGCCTCCCTGCACCCCACCTCCCCCGCCTTTGTCCCTCCCCATTACCGCTCGGCAATCAAGACAAGCAGACACAAAAACAATAGAAGACGAAAACACAAGACAGCCACAAAAACAAACCGCTTGCAGGGGGCAAGAGAAACTGCAAAAAAGCAGCTGCAGCAATAGCAACGAAAAAGCCAAGCAATAAATAAGATAAGCCACAGCTACTAATTTCATAAAAAACTAATACAACACACCATTGATTCTGCAGTCATATATAACCAACAATCCGAACAGCTGTGTACCAACCCTTATCCCCTCGTTAAAACAGCTGTGTAATCCTCGTTAATACAGGGTTATACCCCCTCGTTAATACAGCTGTGTACCTGTACCCCCCCCTACACCACCCTCGTTATATACACAGGTTTGCATCACAATAAAAATCTCGTTAATTAACAGGGTGTGTTACCACCCCCATACCCCTCGTTAATTATTTATACAGTTGGTGCACCGTCGTTAATAAAATACAGGGTGTGCACATATAAAAATGCAATCATGCAAATTGCAAATCTATCGCGTTAAAATTATATTTTATAATTACAGGTGTGTACCATCGGTTAATTAATTAATATATTATTAATAATTAATACAGGTGCACCCTCGTGAATAAGTAATAAAATATATTTTTTTACCAGGTGTGTACCCCCCCCCCAGCTAACCCCCCCCTCGTTATATAATAATACAAATAATAATATACAAATAATATTAAAATAATTATATAATTATTCTTAAATATATATTTAAATAATAATAGAAATTATATACAGGTTGCAATGCAAAAATCCCGTTAATACCAAGTAACAGGTGTGTACCCTCGTTAAAAGAATTTTATAATAATAAATTTAATATATTTAATATTTACAGGTGTTGCACAATGGCATCTTCCTCGTTAATTATAGAGGTGTGTACCCGCGTTAAATTTATAATAATATTACATGTGTGACAAAAATACAAATGAATAAAAATTACATGTGTGCACACCTCGTTAAATATAAAAAAATTAATAAAATACAGCATGTGTAACCCCTGTTTACCCTCGTTAATAAAATACAGGTTTTGCAATAGTTCCGATCTCGTTAAAAGAATAATTTAATAAAGGTGTGTAACCGCGGTAAATAACAGGTGTATGCACCTCGTTAAAAATAAATACAGGTGTGTAAACCCTCGTTAATAATATTACAGGTTTTGGCAAAGCTCGTTAAAAATTTTTATAATAAGAATAAATATTAAAAATTAAATGAAATAAATAAAAATTATATAAAAAAATTACGTGTGTTACATCGTTAAAATAATACAAGGTTTTCCACACATCTAATCTAATCTCAAAAAAGAAATCTATCGTTAAATATATAGGTGTGGACCTACCCTCCGTTAATACAGGTTTGCATCTGATCAACTCGTTAATACAGGTGGTGGTACCCCAAATTTAACCTCGTTAATAGTTATAATATACAAGGTTTGCATCTCGTTAAATATAAATAAATAATTATATATAATACTAACGAGGTGTGTACCTACCTCGTTAATTAAAATACGGTGTGCAAACGCTCGTTAAATTAAAAAATATATACAAAATTTAAAGTATAAATAATTGTAATAAATAAATATTAATACTTAATTATAAAAATACACGGGTAATAATTATTAATATTGTAAAGATAAACTAATTGTACCTTAAACAATACTCGTTAATAACTTAAATTAAATATATAATAAAATACAGCTGTGGACCACCCCATAACCACCTCGTTAATACAGCTCTTACTGGTAACCTCGTTAAGAGTTAAAAAAAAATATAATTAATATAAATAAAATAACAGGTGTGGTGTTATACCAACCTCGTTAAAATATAAAAAAAAATAATAAAGTTAAAAAATAAAAAAATTAAATATATAAATATAATATTATTACAGCTCTGTACCGCTGAATTTTTAATATGTAATAATTTAATATAAGGTTTGCAAGCACAAAACATCGTCGTGAATATATATAATAGTATATACAGGTGTGTACCATCGTTATTAAAAATCAAAATTATACAGGTGTGCACCTCGTAATAATACAGCTTGTGTACCCCCCAACCCCTCTTAATATTACAGGTTGTGGCACCCAACCTCGTTAATTAATTAATAATTTAACAGGTGTGTACCCTCGTTAATACAAGGTGTGCACCCTCTTTAAAAATAAAAAAAAATTTTAAAAATAATAATAAAAAAAATAAATACCAAATAATCTTTAAAAAAAATACAGCTGTGTAACCGCGTTAATATTTACAGGCTGTGTTACCTTGTTAATGCAGGTGTGCACCTTCGTTAAATTATTTAATTTACAAGTGTGTACCTCGTTAAAAATAAATTAATACAGGTGGTGCAGCACCACCTCGTTAATATATACAAGCTGTGTACACTCGTTAAAATATACAATGGTGTACCTCGTTAATACAGGTATGGGCGTCTGGCCTTCCTCAATTATAAATAACAGCGGGCATCTCGTGAATACAGGTGTGTACCCTCGTTAAATACAGGTGTTGTTACCTTGGTTAAATTAACCATTGTGCTTCTTGGTAATACAGCTGTGTACCCTCGGTGTGGTTATTTTGAAAAAAAAATGCCGCTCCCTTCCCCCCCACCTGCACACGCCTTGCCTTTTGTTTACACCCTACCCCTGTACTACACACTCAACACACTACCCACTACCTACCCACTCCGGGGGCTAATGTAGGCTGACAATAGAGAAGATCAGCATAGCCGATGTACCAGTTTAACACTCGGGTCTTTTTGACTTTGACAGAAAAACAACGTTTTCTTTCCCTCCACATACTGAAGCGAAGCTGTCTGAAGATGCTCGAGGGGAAACAGAGTCAACATTGCCAGCCCACGCAACCACCTCACCGAAATGTTGGCAACTGACCATCTGACGACAACGCTCTGTGATTATCTTTCTTCTCTTTGACTTTGACAGAAAAAAACAACGTTCCTTCCTCCTCCACATCTAATGACCTGTCTGTCTGAAAGATGCATGAGGGGAAACAGAGTCACATTGACATCATTCATCCCGCTCACCATGAATGTTGGCAACAACTGATCAATCTGACAACGCCTATGGAATATCTTTCTCTTTGGACTTTTGAAAGAAAAAAGCACACAGTTATATCACATACTAGATGTTGAAGATGCTCGAGGGGAAAACAGAGTCACACACAATTGCAAATCCCACCCCTAACACCATCCACCGGCTGAATGTGTTGGCAAACCTGACAAAATCAGCTTACACAAGCCTCTGTGATCAATTGTTCTTTTCTTTCTGTTGGGTCTTTGACAGAAAAACAAGAGCGAGAACAGAAGAGAGAGAGAGAGATAAGGAGGAATGAAATGACCGTCTCAACAGCTCTAACAGTGGTGGAGCGGACAACGCACCAGGACACTGCTACACGATATTATCAAATCGACGGCCACCTCTAAGGATACACACACTCTAGAAAGAACTACTTCACGGCTGACCAAGACACACACCATCTTAACCCACCTCTAGTAAAGAAGAATAAGAAAGGAAGGAGTAAAAGACCACACCTCATAGAATCATCACAACACTGACGACCACCTCTGAAGAAACTAGGAAAGCCGCTAAGAACCACCACCACCTCTAAAGATCATAAGCTAGAAGAACTAGGATAATAAGACAAGATCTAAGAAGACTAAGGCCTAGGAGAAGACTAAGAAGAATAACGAAGAGAAAAAGAAGTAAGAAGGAGTAGAAGAATCTAAGAGAAGAAAAGGAAGAGAAGAAAAAAAACGAGGACATCCCTATAAACTACGCGAGAGCAGAAAAGCGCGAAGCTCCGAAAAAACACACCGAGATCCAGACGAAGACTATAGCGCAACCCCTCTACTGCAGCCTAACTCTCTCTCTCCCTGCCGCCTCTCCTCCCTCCCACGCCCTCACTCTATCCACTCCCAGTCTCGTATCTCCCGCGCCGCGCCCGCCCCGACGCCGCCTCTTCGGCGAGCCCCCCCCGCACGCACCGACGCACCTCGCCCCGCCCTCTCGCTCCAGCCCCGCCCGGAGCACGCACGCCTTCGGCTCCGCCCCGCTCGCTCGCCCCGCCACCCCGCCTCCGTCGCCGCCAGCCCGCCGCCGCCCAGCCCCCCAGGGCGCGTACCCTCCCACCACCCATGCAACGGCCGCCAAGCGCCCGGCCGCCGCGCCGACTCTCTCCCCGCCCCTCCGGCCAGCCGCCCCCCCGCGCGCCGCACCCCGAGCCGCCGCCTGTCCCCCCAACCTCTCTCAGCCCGAGCTCTAGGCACGACTAGAGGAGAGCGGCTATACAGAGCCAGCTCTAAAGAACCCTGATTGGAAACCTCTCGAGGGGGGTGCCACCCCAACACCACCCCAACCCCACCTCCAAGAGGCGATGGACGGCTCACTGCCCAGCTCGAAGAATTTTGGAGCCGCAAAAAAACCTCAGAAGGAGAGAAGGGGGGCAGAAAGATAAAAGATAAACGTCCTTCAAGTGAGTGGCATGGGTCCGAATAGGACTCTACACCTGTCAGGTTGCATACAATCATGTCTGAAGTGAGTTTTAATTAAAAAATTTAAAAATTTAAAAAAGTGGGCTCCCCGCTCAGTCGGTGTCGTTTTAAAAAAAATACTGACAATGTGACAGCACGTTTAGAGGACGAGTTATTCTGTCCACATTAATTCAACTGTGTGAGTAGGCTAATGTTAATCTGAAGCTGCATAGCACTGCATTAGGATAATATGGAAAACCACATCATAGTGTAGCGACCCGGAACAATGAAGCTACGAAGCAACTGCTTTTTCTGGACTTTATTCCCAAACTGGAACACAGGCTCCTGTGGGCGGAGCCAACGCCAAAACAATAAAACAGGCACAGCAGCATATACATTAACACCTTAGCCCTCTCCCGGCTCTCTTCTACACACACACCTGAACACACCCCCCACGGGTCCTCAGCCAATCCCAGGTGCCTACTTCGCGCCCCTCAACGCCATGGCAACTGCCATGATTGACAGGCTTCACAGCCTCTAACAACGCCCCCCCCAGACGTCACCTCATACCCTGCAGCCTGACTTACTAGAACACAACTCAACAGCCACAGTGTATACACAGTCCGTTACAATAGTTAGCCTTTAGAAAGTGTCTTTAGAGACTTTATATCAACTCAGTTTGCAAGAGTTTCAAACTAGAGCTCAAAATATAATGGATTTATATGAAATAAACTGCAATGAATGCCCAGAGCAATAAAACAGAGATTAAACTATTTAAAGCTCACATCATCATATGGTATCATATCTTGATAGAGCTAGTGCACATGTGTGAAAGCTGCACGCTGCCTGTTCTGCTGCTCCAGCCTTTGAGGTCGCTTTTTGACTTTTTGGCTTTTTTCTCTTTTGTTGCTTTTTGTTTTCTTCACTGTAACTCTGTGGAGTCCTGCCCTCTCTAAGAGGTTGTTTCTAGACAGTTTTTGGGCTTTTTGTTCTGTTTTTTCTTGGTGTTGTTTTTTAAATGCCGCTCCCACCTGCACACGCTGCCTTTGTTTACTCCGGGGCTAATGTAGGCCGACATAGAAGAAGAGCAGCCGATGTACCAGTTGAACTCGGTCTTTGACTTTGACAGAAAAACAACGTTCTCCACATACTGAAGCTGTCTGAAGATGCTCGAGGGGAAACATTGCAACATTGCAACCCACGCTCACCTGAATGTTGGCACTGACATCTGACAACGCCTCTGTGATCATCTTTCTTTGACTTTGACAGAAAAACAACGTTCTCCACGTACTGAAGCTGTCTGAAGATGCCGAGGGAAACAGAGTCACATTGCAACCCACGCTCACCTAATGTTGGCACTGACATCTGACAACGCCTCTGTGATCATCTTTCTTTGACTTTGACAGAAAAACAACGTCTCCACTACTGAACTGTCTGAAGATGCCCGAGGGGAAACAGAGTCACATTGCAACCCACGCTCACCTTAATGTTGGCACTGACATCTGACAACGCCTCTGTGATCATCTTTCTTTGTCTTTGACAGAAAAACAACGTTCTCCACGTACTGAAGCTGTCTGAAGATGCCCGAGGGGAAACAGAGTCACATTGCAACCCACGCTCACCTAATGTTGGCACTGACATCTGACAACGCCTCTGTGATCATCTTTCTTTGACTTTGACAGAAAAACAACGTTCTCCACATACTGAACCTGTCTGAAGATGCTCGAGGGGAAACAGAGTCACATTGCATCCCACGCTCACCTGAATGTTGGCACTGACATCTGACAACGCCTCTGTGATATCTTTCTTTGACTTTGACAGAAAAACAACGTTCTCCACATACTGAACCTGTCTGAAGATGCTCGAGGGGAAACATTGCAACATTGCAACCCACGCTCACCTGGGACTGGGTGTGTCGTCCTTTTTGTCCCTGCTGAGACGATCACCTGCTTTAATTGACAGTCATGCAGCGAGCTCACAGCCTCACACATCTCACTGATTTATCCAGGAAAGATTGATAAACAGGCTGCAGTGAAAATGTTGTATCTGAATGTTTGGAAGGAAAGACAGTTACCATGATGTGTTCTGTACTCGTGCTGTGATAACACTTGAACCCCTGACAAACGCCCCCTAAAGGATAAAGCTGGCATCATTTTATTATAGCTGACGTGAAATGACAAAATCCTGCTAAAGGAAGAACACAGTTGTTTCAGTCGGCTGTGTGTGGCTGTCAGACTGTTGATTCAGTGATTCAGTTTGTTCAGTGATGTGGTAGTCTGTGTGAGTAGGCTAACGTTAGCCTGAAGCTGCATAGCACTGCATTAGGATAATATGGAAAACCACACCAATGTTAGCTTTCAGAAAGTGTCTTTAGAGACTTTATATCAACTCAGTTTGCAAGAGTTTCAAACTAGAGCTCAAAATATAATATATATAATTATATAATCAATATGATTGATTTATATAAAATGAACTGCAATGAATGCCCAGAGCAATAAAACAGAGATTAAACTATTTAAAGCTCACATCATCATATGGACGGGTGGAACATATGTGGTTCAGTCACATTCCTCGGTTGTGTGACAGCGATGACTCTGTTGGCATGTTAATTACTGTAAAGCCTTTAGTGTCCCACGCTCAGCCAGAGACATGTCGTCTTACATTGGTGACAGGCAGTCGAGTTACAGCTGCTTTTATAACAAACTACCATCTGGGTATTCTCAGAAGTTACAATAATGTTTAGAAGCATTTTATTTATTATTGGTTAGCTTAAACAGAATAAATTCAGAGACTTATTATACTCTAAAATTGTTGGTCTTGCTTAAAAATGCATTTATTTGTATTCAGTGCTTGGAAAAGTCCTCACATTCACATTCGGTCAGGATTCACACTGACAACTCTGCCCAGCTTGTATCGGCCTCTTAAAGCATTTTGATCCTCCAGCCACACTACATGTCCCACCGTGACATTCTGCTGCTTTGTGTGCCATTTGCACCTGATGAACATGTTGGGACCAGCCAGCTCACACCACTTCTTCCAGAAGCTGTTGACCTCTTGCTGGATACTTTGAAGTCCTTTATATGAGTAGCCTTGAAACTGAAAATCTCCTGGATCTCCTTTTGGGCTGGCCCAACCAAGTAAGAGAGAGTTGGGGCTGACATACTCCTCAGAGTCTTCACAACTTTGAACTCTGGCATCTATGGGTCGTTCATTCACCAGATTTGCTGCCATGAAGAGAAATGTCTGGAACTCCCCCCATGTAAAGACCCCATCAACACCAAGGTTATTCAAGGCTCTTTACACTGACATCGTTAGACACGTGTGTGTGTGTGTGTGTGTGTGTGTGTGTGTGTGTGTGTGTGTGTGTGTGTGTGTGTGTGTGTGTGTGTGTGTGTAAAAGGAATTCCTCCTGGAGGAATCATTAAAGTATCTCTTCTATTCTTCTGTTCTACAGGAACATTCCTCACACAATGTGAAGAAGCATCAGATAAATTCAAATGTTGACCTGGTGACAGATGAAACGTCAAACAAACTCATTCACTTCATCGTGAGGGGAACACATAAAAATCCATCCAATAGTTGTTGAGACATTTTAAGACTGATAGATTATTAGTGTCGTATTAGGTTATTTAACATGTGCAAAGAAGAAATGAAAGCTGTGCCAAAATCTTTACAAATACAAAACTATATCAAAGTAAAAATAGAATAAGTTTTTTATATAAAAATAAAAGTTAGACCTACAAATGAAGATAAGACTAAATGTCTGTAGGGTGTAAGGCTGCAGACACTAAGTGTGACTTTAATGAACTTAAAGAAATGAACAGTCGTCGTCGCTGCATTCAAATCAAACCTGAAAATGGGTCCACGACTGTGCTGTGATATCTTTATTTTTCTTGTTGTTTTTGATTTGTGCTTAAATGTCTTCTGGCGCCATCGTCACATGAATCGTTACACAAAATCTTCTGGAATGATGAAACAGGTATCACCAGTCCTGACCCCACCTCCTCCACTGTCCGGGGCGTGAACATTATCCAACCGTGCACATAAAAACGAGCGACAGAGCGAGAGAGCAACAGATGAATCTGTCCGACAGAATCATCAGAGAGTCTCCTGAGCAGCCACCTTCATCTTCCTCATCCTCCAGCAAACCTCCAGAGGGTAAGACGACCTGCACACTCCTCGTCTGTCTCTTCTTCTTCCACACCTCCACTGATCTTCACTGGACTGAAGCACTAACTTCAGGTGATACTGGTCAGGGTTTTCCTACCAGCTGCTTCTTTGTGTGTTATGTAACCCGTACTGTACACTGATGTCTGAATATGAACCATCACACAGCAAACGTGTGCGAAGCCATATCAAACATCACCATGATGCTGATATGATCGTATGATCACTGACAGCTTTCCTTCTGTGACGAATGGACCAGGGAATTATTCATTATTATCGATTCATTCTAGAACGTTTCAGGTGAAATACCACACGTTGTTTAATCATGGAAAAAGTCCTGGAAAAGTCCTGGAAATCCAAAATGTGTCTGAATCCTCCACATGGACTTTGTCAGCGATGAACTTTTGAATTTCTGTCCAATCAAAGACATGTCTGACTGTGTGTTTTCCAGATCTCTGTCAGCTGATTGGCCTCCTCCAACATGCTCCGCCTCCTGCTCTTCCTGTCTGCTGTCACCGCTGCAGGTAAGCTCACACACAGCAGCCGTTTGGAATCTCCACCCACAGGACGTAATGACGTTACATAATAAATGAGTGAACAACGTGAGGAACAAACCGCAGGACGACCTGAAGAAGAAGAAGTCCCAACTGATGATGTCATATGAAAAGTTTTGATTGGTCAACAAACGCTCTTCTATTCCTTCCTTGTTGTGGCATCACCTGTCTCTTTCTTCTGCAGGTGCACAGGAGCCTTTGACCGGTGATACAACCATTGACATCAGCAGCTTTAACGTCACGTTCTATGGACAGCAGTACTCTACGCTCTATGTAAGTTGGATGAAGCCTGGCGCTTCTTTCTTTGTTCCCATCTAGTTGTTGATGTCCAGCCGTGGTGGAGGTGATGTATGCAGACTGGAGATGAACCAGGTCTGTCACAATCCATCAGCAGCGATCGCAGCTTCAGCCCGACATGATCCCGACTCTGTTTTAAGACAGATTCTCATTTGACTTGTCAGATTTTGGACTCTGAAGGTTTATTCTGTGAACAGCTCATGTTCATGTCGGCAGTGACTTTTATGAGTGGTGAAGAGTTTTAGGTAAATTGTCGTTCAGTGTTCATCTTTGAATTCTTTTCATGTGTCTTATTTTTGAAAGAAGCGTGGAGCATTCAGGCTTAAAGTTGTGCAGCATTAAGAGCGTGTCAGCACAGGCAGCGTTCAGCCTCAGTGACTGAAACCTCTGCAGCTCTGTAGAGTTCAGCACAAACATGATTGTTGTTATTTCATTCAACAGGTCAACATAACGGGCAATTTCACCGTCTGTTTCAACGGCTATTACGGCACTATGGAAGGACTGGACTGCATCATTGGTGGAAACACAACATCAGCAGATCCAGCGTATTGGTTGATTGGTTACTCGTCAGGTGCAGAGACAGCAGCACGCCAAGATTTGCCATCCGTGACCAATCCTCTGATCGGCTTCATATCATTCTCTAACACACCTGGTACTGTGAGTATTGTTCAGTGTCAGGACCAAAAACATTTGACTGTTTGAATTCTATCATCTTCATCATCATCATCTTCATCATCATCTTCATCATCTTCTCCTCTCTCCACTCTTTACAGGACAAAGGCATGAATCTTTTTGGCCTTGGGACAGAAGCAGTACTAGGAGTATGGAATCAGGTGAGTGTGTGTGTGTGTGTGTGTGTGTGTGTGTGTGTGTGTGGTGTGTGTGTTTGTGTGAGGTGTGTGTGTGCGCGCGGGCGCGGTGTGTGCGCGGCGCGCCGCGTGTGTGTGTGTGTAGCGTGTGTGTGTGCGTGTGTTGTGCGTGTGTGTCTGTGTGTGTGTGTGCGCGTGTGTGTGCGTGTGTGTGTTTGTGTGCGCGTGTGTGTGCGTGTGTTTGTGCGTGTGTGTGTTTGTGTGCGCGTGTGTGTGCGTGTGTGTGTGTTTGTGTGCGCGTGTGTGTGCGTGTGTGTGTTTGTGTGCGCGTGTGTGCGCGTGTGTGTGTTTGTGTGCGCGTGTGTGTGCGTGTGTGTACGTGTGTGCGTGTGTGTGTGTGTAACACTGTGTTCTGTTGATGTGTAGGTGGTTCATACTATGGTCAATGGTGCCATGATGGAGAGATTCGTCAGTAAATCCTGGGACGACATGCACAAAAGTTACATTAGTATATACTTTGACATCAGCGGATGCAGACAGTCAGGTTGGCAAATCCACAAATCAACTTTCGAGTCCTTCAAAGTAAAAGTGTCAAATAGTTTTTTGTCTTTGGTCAGAGTTTGTAAAGCAGGAAGTGAACTCTGACTCTGTCACCTGATGGAAACCTTCCTCCTCTCCTCAGGTGTCGGGTATAAAACTGGTGACGTGATCAGCGTTGACCATGACACCTGCACCGATCTAGTCTGTAATGACACTGAAGTTCACACCCGACCCAACAGGTAAGTGTGCTTCATATTTAGAGAAAGCAGCTTTTTAAAAGGTTCTCTGAGTTTCACTGAGAGCAGCGCTCTCCTCTGCAGAAAGCTTTTAATGTGAAAGAGCAGCAACAGGAAATGTTGGCTTGCATCAGCAGTAAGTCAGAACAGCTCAAATGCAGCAAAGAGACGAGTTCCTCTGTTTGATCCCAGTGAGAGTGTGAAGGCAGCTGACGCTTGTTCTGGATCAGGGTGAGGTCATCAACATGTGCAGATGTTGATGGTGGTGCTGAGTCGTGTAGTGAACATGTGAGCCAGGTGTGTGAGCACATTACAGTCACTGTAGTTAGTTTGTCTGAGGGCCTCCAGGTGGTGGCAGCTTCCAGCAGCAGCGGCTCATGTCGTTTCTTGTCGTTCCCTCTCCACCTCCGTCAGCTGTCGGTTGGAGCACACCTGCACCGTGAGCGGCCCCGCTGTCATCGACAGTGACGGCCGAGTGAACTCTGTCCAGGATCGCTGTGCGCACTCTCTGATGTCGCTTCCATCCGTCCCAACTTCCCAGTGCTGGCCACTTCCAGGAACGCCGCCGTAAAGATGTGAGCTTTTTGGACAGCGTGACACTGCGACTGGACGGATCGGACATTCACCTGCAACAAGGCGGCAGAGTTCAGGTAAGCTACAGCCACAGTCACATGTCAGTGCGGACTTTGGTCCCTCGTCTCGTCCTCTGGTGTGTCAGCTCTCTCTGACTTCTCAGTGACATCGGAGAAATCTTTCTTAGTCCAGGTGAACTCTGCGTGTTTCCTTCACTTTGTCTCTCTGCTGTGATGCAGCTGAACGACACGACGCTGACCCTCAACAGTTCGGTTCAGGAGGTTCACGGTGTGGAGCTCTCCAAGGACCACACTGGAGTCACCGCCAAGGTGTCGCTCACCGACTACAACACCTCTGTCTTCTTTGACGGCAACACCGCACACATCAGAGTCACAAGTACGAAAAGTAAAGTCCTTAAACGCAGCACAGATATTTGTGGCGCCCAGCGCTCTGATTTCTCTCTCGTTCTGTCTGGACCTGTCCAGGAATCGGTGCAATAGAATCTCTGCAGGGTTTGTGTGGCAACTCCAGCAGGCCTCTGAGTGACGTGAGGCTCTCCCAGGACAGCACCAGCGGGTAAGACGTGGATCACACTGAGTCCTGCTCATGAAAGGGTTTCATGGATGTTGAAGAAAACACATAAATGTTTTCAGAGGAAATTATTCTCATGAAATATAAAAACTATAAATAACACAGCAACAAATCAACAAGAGGAAATGAGCAAATAAATACTACTGAATATAAACAGTCCAGCACAGGGCCCCCTGCTGGTTATGGGCCCCTGTGTACCTGTACCTGCCTCTTGTGGACTGATATCAGACCTATATGTATCTTTGCCTGAGCCCAACAAGTGTCTCTGTGATAACCTGATGGAGTGAGAGCAGGGGACCGTCCTGACCTCGTGTTGTGTGTCGCCCCCTAGCTGTGACGTGCCGTCAAAATGCAGTGCTGACCCTGCGATCAACTGCAGCGCATGATGACTGAGCGGTGAGCAGATGAAACCTCTCTCTGTTCTACTTTCATCTCTGTGGACGTGAAGCTTCAGCAGCGGCCTGTCCTGTGTTTCGCTTTACTCTTAATGTTAATGACACAGCGCTGACCGACTTCATGCTTCTGTCCTCCGTCCTGTCTCTTTACATGTGTGGAACAGCTGTAATCTTCTGAACGAGGCGCCCTTCACCGCCTGCCACAACCACTGACCCCGCGCCCTACATAACCGCCTGCCCGACACTTTGTGCAAGTATCCTGCGGTGGACGGTCTCGGCTGTCAGTTCCTGGAGGCCTACGCCAAAGCCTGCAGCCTGTACAGCAACATCACACTGGAGGACTGGAGGTCAAAGGCCGGCTGCTGTAAGACTTGTCTGGCTTCAGTTCAATTCAGTTTGAGTAGAAGAAAGACAACCAATACCTTGAAGAAAGATGTTGTTTCCATCCTTATTCTTCACATGTCTCTGTGTCTCCCTCAGCCGCCCCTCGGGCCTCCTGTCAGGACCGGTTCTGCAGCGCTCACGAGTTCTGCGCTGAGAAGGCCAGTGGTGAAGACGGCTGCTTCTGTCGCGCCCTTTTTGCCTCCCCGTACAGATCGACGGGCACTTTGGGTACGACAGCTGTGAGACGTGGACACGATAGTCAGAGGCTTGAAGGTGAGTGTGCTAGTGGAGCTGCTGATAACTGACTGAATGTTGTCGTGCTGTGGACTTGTCTGTAGAGTTCCCTCCTGTCAGTGTTACGTGTATTATTTCCCTCGTCTTGCTGCTCGTTGTTCAGGTGATCCCACGGTCTGCGAGAGAGGGACTCTGCTTTACTTTCTTGGATCGGTTGTCTCCTGGAGGAAAAAAAGGTATTGCCTACTCGACCCTGCACCTCAATGACAACAGCTGCGTGGGTCAGGTGGACGAGCAGACCCACATGGTGACCTTCAGCTTCGACGGCAGCGACTCTGTGGGACGGTGGTCTCGGTGGGTTCTCTTCACCCTCACTCTCTTCTCTAGTTTGGGATCTTTCTGTGGGTTTGGCTTCAGCTGCGAGCCCCTCGGTTTCTCATAATGTTGGACGTGCGTGAAGTTTCTTCCGTCTCAGTCAAGGGACAGCAAACGTCACATTTTGATGCTAAAGTGTAAAAGAGTGCCGGGTGAACT
>NW_020857677.1:0-521 GCF_000972845.2 Larimichthys crocea
GTGACAAGGGAGAGAACTGGGACAGCGACTGAGAGGTGAGGAGGGGTGCAGCAGGTGAAGGAGTGCAGGCCGTGGGGGCAGGAGAGGAGGACAAGTCTTTATAAATGGTGTTGATTTTTGTTTGGAAAAATGAAAGAAAGGAGTTGCATTTGTCAGTGGTGAATGAGTTAGAGGTGTTGTTGCTGGGCTTGAGGAGTTTATTTACCGTAGAAAACAGAGCCTTGGGGTTGGTGGAGCCAGAGTGTATGAGGTGGGAGTAGTAAGTTGACCGGGCGGTACTGAGGGCATCCTTGTACTGCTGAAGGTAATCTGTATGGGCTTGTAGATGGACAGTTAAACCGGTTTTCTTGTGGAGTCTTTCAAGTTGTCGTTTTTGTGATTTCATTTTATGCAGTTCAGAAGTGTACCAGGGGGCAGAGTGGGTGAAGGAGACAGTTTTGGTTTTGATGGGGGCCAGCTGATTGAGACAAGAGGAGAGTGTTTCATTGTAGTATTCGGTGAGGTCAGAGGGATTGTCAGTT
>NW_020857678.1:0-693 GCF_000972845.2 Larimichthys crocea
TCTTCTTTCATAAAAGTGGTGTAAATGCTGTTAAAACCTTGTTAAACTGCTAAAAGATTGTATGTCAGACCGCCTCTGAATGTGCTCTGAGCGATCTGATCTCAGTTCATCTTGCTGTTTGAATGCTGTCCACTTGTTATCGGATCACTCAAGACGCGTGTTAATACGAGGTGTAAACAGGACCTGTGACACCAGAGTCCGGGGGTTCACATCCAGACTCTCCGCCCCGTGTTCGCTTTAGGTTACGAAAGCGCTCTGGCAGATTCAAGGCTCGATGATTTGAAGAGGCAGTGCTAAATATAGAATAAAGAAAAGAGGAAATAAAAGTTTGCACAACAGTAAAATAACTGATATTCATGATATTGTCATAGACTTTCTGATTTTGTATCACTTTGTTTTGTGTAAAAATCTCAGCACTGACAGCTGAGTAAGATGTCATAACCTGGACACTAGTAAATACTCGAGTATCAGAAGCACAGATGTAAGTAGACAAAGTAGCTGGGAGATCGCCAAAGGTCAAAACAACAAGCGTGGCTTAGGGAGCAGTTGGCAAGGATCTGAAACTTTGTAGTTTGTAGACGTTTGATGCCAAGCTGCATCTTCTGACTGTCAATAAAAACAGTTGTTCTCATGTAAAGGAAGAATTTCTTTTTCTGTTTGAGTAAATGACTTCCTCTTTTGGCTGAATCTGAG
>NW_020857679.1:0-706 GCF_000972845.2 Larimichthys crocea
ACCCGATATGTAGATGTTTTCTAGAATAATTCCTACCGCAAATGAAAATCAAATACTGTAATAAGCTTGAAATTGTTCCATGACCACATTTACGGATGCAATTAGACCATTAGCTCGGTGTAGCTGTAACACTCCAATCAGGTGCGGGCTGCATTAACACTGAGCAGACATTACTGTTAGTTCAAGCCCCACATATGTAAAGTCTGAGTGAACGCAACAGGCAATCTAACAGCCACAGTTAAGGTATAATGTATGTGTAATATTTCAAATGCTTACACAAATTATGTGTTAGATTGGGGTAATTAGAAGTTGGAGGGGAGAAAATGGTGCAATTAGGTGATATTCACATGAATAGGCAGTTAATACATACACAGATTTTCACACATGTTTTTCACTTGTTAAACACTCAATGGAGACACATTTCTGTGTAAAAAAAAAAATAGAAGTAATCTGGAGTGAAAGGTGCACCAGCAAATCTAACATTCTTTCTTTGACATTAGTAGGTAATATTTGTTCTATTACTGCACTTTTAGGGCATTTTCAGCAACTTTATACTTTATACTACTGTACCTTTTAAATAATTCCCCCCTGGGATTATTAAAATATTTCTGATTTCTGATTCTACTACATTTATTCAATACATTTAGTTACCAGTTTCTTTACAGATTCAGATTATTAATACAAAATATAATTAAAAAAAATAATT
>NW_020857680.1:0-715 GCF_000972845.2 Larimichthys crocea
AAGTGTGTAAATAACCTGTAATCTTCACTGTAATTATTAATATTGTACACATTGTTCCCCCAAAAAGTTGGAAGTCATTTAATTAAAGACAACTTATCAAATTTCATTGATTTTGGAAAACTTTATGCCCATTTCTGAATTTGATGCCAGCAACATGTTGGGAAGGGAAGGGTTACGTGTACTGCTCTGTTCATCACCTCTTCTTTTAACGACACTCTGTAAAAGTTGTGAAATGCTAAAAGAACACAATTTATGAGGTTTAATAGCAACAAATTAGTAACATGATTTGGAATAAAAACAACATCCGAGAGAGACTTAGTGAAGTAAAGATTGGGAGGCAGGGTTCAGGAGGTGAAAGACTGCACTGGCAAATAGTGCAAAAACTTAAGAATAATGTTTCTCAATGTTAAATAGAAGAATCCGTGGATTTTATTGTCTCCAGTACAAAATATCATGTGAACTCTCAGGACCATCCTGACCCTTGCACACATTTAAAAGCATCTGTGATGTTACATTAGAGCACATGGCATAACCTGCTCATTTGTGAAGGCACCGTTAATGCTAAACCACATTAACAGGCTTCGGAGAAACACATGCTGGCAAGTGGACAGCATATTTTTCAATAACTACCTTGTTTGTTTCAGCTAGACGATGCCAAACCACATTCTGTACATATTCAAATATCTCTGCTGGCTCTGCAGTAAAAGAGCTCGGG
>NW_020857681.1:0-651 GCF_000972845.2 Larimichthys crocea
TCTTAATGGCAACTTTAGATTTACAGTTGAAATTGTACTTGTTTCATCAACTGCTGCTTGTGTCCTGTGTGAAAGGAAAACAATAATTTTAACATAATCCATTATCTTTTCCCAAACCTAACTAATTATTTTTAATGCCTAACTCTAATCTGTCAGGCCCAGAACAAAGCGGCAGACTCAGTCGCGGAATAGGCAGGTTTCAAAGAAGCTTTATTAGTTCCGAGCAGCTGAACACAGTCTACAGAATTTACAACAAAAATGGCTACTCTAAGCAGCACTCTAACTCTAACTAAATCCTCTGCTACACTCTCTTGGAAAAAACGAAAACACTGAACTAGAAAGAAAAACGCTTCACCAAAATGGGAAGGAAAGATCTAATAAAGTTTATCAAACAAAAACACTCTCAAAATGAGGAGGAAACAGAACTATCTATATCTTATGGCCTAATCACCTAAACTGGCTGGAAACAAAAATCAATCCCGGAGGATGAAAAGACTTTATCAAAAGGAAAGAAACCAACAAACAGAAAACGATCCCGAAGGATGAAAACAGGCTACAAAAAACTCTTTCTAATCTTGAACTAAAGGGCTATGAAACTTACAAAACAAGGACGCAAGGAACAGGCTTGGAGGCAATGGAAGGGCTTGGGTG
>NW_020857682.1:0-542 GCF_000972845.2 Larimichthys crocea
GACTTGGCTTGTACCTGCAAAGGACTAGACAGTGGCTGCTGGGTATACATGGCTCTGCCTGGGATTATAATACTTGTCTTAATGCTCTGGATGGACAAAAGATTTCAGAGAGTCTGTAAATTCAGATGCAGATATCGTAAATGTAACTTTTTTTGTGTTTTTTTGTATCATATTCTCAGAGCAGTTTTGGTTGGTCTCTTGTGGGTTGCATCTGTGCTCATCGATGGAGACTGGTATGTTTGCTGTTTAAATGACAAACATCAAGAGTTAGCCTGCAAAGACATGACTAACATCACAGCTGAAGAACGAGGAATCATCAACGAACTGATCAACAAGTCAAGGGTGAGTTTTTATTTATTTATATCAGACATTATGGCTGTGTCTGGTAACTGAAATTATTGTTGGTGAGCTGATTTTATTAATGACATGTTAATATGAAAGCTGGTTTTCTACATCAGTGGTTAAGAAATGGTTAAATAGAGCTAAATATTTATTTAAAGAAATTTAACCTGGCCTCGTAAAAATGATGTTTAGATATGTGT
>NW_020857683.1:0-826 GCF_000972845.2 Larimichthys crocea
CAAGCCAACCTCAGTGTCCGATAGCCTGGCGCTGGACGATGTCCACATCATCAGGGGCAAGTCTTGTTTTGACATTATCCCAACCACTACGCCTAACCCTGCCACCACGACCACCGCCGCTCCTGCCTCCGCCATGGACTGCACTTTTGAACAAGGTGATGAGAAAAACAAGGTTTCAGAAGAGACTGAGAGACAAAAATATTCAGCTTTCTCAAGGGGATTACAAAGTTGTATAATAGAATTAAAAAGAGTAAGTTAGTATAAAAATATGTGTTTTAAGAGCAGTTTTAAAATCTGCGAGTCCTATATTTGGGTGTGAGAGGGAAGGGAGTTTGGGTGTAGCATAGGAGAAGGCTCCTGAGGTTGATGGCTGGTGGCGTTACTAGACCTGCTGATGTGGACTGTAGGGAGTGTGATGGAGGATAAGGAGGGAATAGTAACCTATCTGAGGGGGCTTTAAAGGCTAATAGTTAGGGGAAGGAGATTCATGACTGAACAAACAAAGTGAGCATAGTGTTAGTTCAGGCACAATCCCAGCTACATCAGCTGATAGCAGCTGATCTCAAGCAGCCCACATCAGCTGACAAATAAGATTCAATGTTTCCCTCAAGCATCCAATAATAACATTCAGAGTGCCTTTTTTATGCTGCTTTAGCCTGCCTACCCTTGCAGATAGACAGATACAACATTTCATCCTAGGTCATCCTTTAATGTCCTCCTTTAAGCTTTCCATGTATGCACATGGAGGGAGGTGTGCTCTGTCCCAGTGCCACACTGCCAAATATATAATAATGTTAAATTATCTCTCCAGTCTTTAGAGGATATT
>NW_020857684.1:0-522 GCF_000972845.2 Larimichthys crocea
TGGCTTGATGACACGCTGAGGCCACGCTGAGCATACCCCTGCACCCCTAGCAGCAAGATAGAGATTAATTCATAAATATCTTTAAATTTGCTGCTTGACTGCTACCACGAGTGGGTTAATAACACCTTCTTCTTTGGTCTGACAAACTCAGAACACATATATGTATTTTACGGAGAGAAGAGCGTTTTTTAGGGAGGAAATAATGAGACAGAAAACAGACAACGTGTCACGATGGCAGTCGTGACTGTGGTTGTTTCTCTGTGTTTCCCCTTGTTTCCCCATCCTTGTGTTGTGTTTACTTGTCTGTCTGTGTTGTGGGCGTGGCACTTTTCCCTGGGCCTCCTGGATAATCATCAAATGAAGCACACCTGCCGTTCCTCACCTCACCTGCCTTTCATCAACTCATCACTCCACCTGCATATAAACCCTGGTCTTCCTCCCACTCCTTGTCAGATCGTTTGTTCATCCTCCGTGGTAGTTCACGTTCGGACCATCTCAAACTATTTGTTCCTTGTTGATTTC
>NW_020857685.1:0-820 GCF_000972845.2 Larimichthys crocea
GGCTGAAGATTGATCCTGTTTCCAGGAGGCACCTCAGCTAACCTCTAACGAGTCATGGACATACACACAAATTTCCTTGGAATCCCATTAATTCTCTCATAAACATCAAACGCATTAATTCTGTTTCGCCCTCACATACATGTACAAGACTAATAAACCTTAAAGTTAAGACGCTCCTTTGAAGACTGTGTCTCCAGGTTTTACTTTTGGCTCCATGTTCAAACATTTACATTCAATTTAGTGCTGTAGGCTGGGTCGCTTTGATGTGGCCCACATGCTGCGTGAGGCACATAGATAGTCTGTATGAGTAATTGTATTATTTTGTCTGCCTCAAACCATGAGGTCCTCTGCGCCACCTGGACTGATACTGATACACCATGTGTGTATGTGTGTGTGAGAGAGAGAGTTTATGTGCAGCCTTCATGTGTCATAGACATTGTTCCAAGTGTCACACCTGTGGCATAAAGAGATTAAGGAGGGCTGAAAGGACTTTTGTGTGAGACATCAAGGGGAAAACGTGAAAAGGTTTTTTACATATTTCACTTTTCAACCTGCATTTTGTATCTATGCTTTGTTGCTTATAGCCCTCTAAAGAAATGAGTCTAATTCGTTTTAAATAAACCCTTACTCCTACACCCAAAGTTGCTATTTACTGTTGAAATTCTGAAAAATACTATTTTTCTTTTTTTTTAAAGATCATTTTTTTTGGCCTTTATGCCTTCAATGATAGGACAGCTGAAAACAGACAGGAAGCAGGGGCAGAGAGAGGGGGAACGATACACAGTAAAGGGCCGCCCGATGCGGGATTTGAACCGGGGCC
>NW_020857686.1:0-767 GCF_000972845.2 Larimichthys crocea
TCTAAGAGATTCGCATGTTTTTCGCAAATTTATTCTGGAAAAACTGCGAAAGATTTCCCATAGGGAATGAATGGGGAGGCCTGAAAAAAGTACATTTCAACAGACATTTTCAACAATGAACTGCTCTGGCATAAGTTCACCGAGAGACTGCATTTGAACTTTAAAACGGAGGTATGCTTCCCTTATCTTCAGGGATTCACGACACTCATCGACAGCTTCATCAGCTAGAGTGAGGAGCAGGGAGAAAAATCAGTGAAAAAATAAAACGTATTCGACTACGGTGGCCTCAAATGCCCCACTACAGACACCATTTATGCATAGAAACGTAGGAAAATTTGTTGTCTTTACTCACATTCGCCTGCTAAAGCTGTCAGACATATAGTTTTGGCCTGACACTGGATATGCGGCAGCAACTCCCATCCTCAACCTCATATACTCCAATGTAAAAAAGGAGGGAAATTTTCTTAAGGAAGGCAGAAGTAACGTTTCTCTCTCTTGCTCCTGAGGGCACGTTTCTTCATTTATCGACACAAAATAACTATGTAAAACGATCAGGAAGGGCACGCGATGCCCCCAGTTATGTCGGTTCAATGATTGGAAATACGGTTTGGCCATAGAGCCCTCCTTTTCGAGGATACCTGTTAATGTTAACATACTAATGCTAACATGCGCGTTAATGCTAGCAATTAACATTAGCCACTAAAAATTATAGACATGCTACTTGCTAACATTAGGCGGCTACTTTAGCAGTTATTGACATTTTCTCT
>NW_020857687.1:0-12488 GCF_000972845.2 Larimichthys crocea
GCTAACACTGGAGCTCGATGGTCGGAGCAGGACGCACTGACGTTAACAGCAGTCGGATACACATTGTTCAAGTGTGTGTGGTACATCATTGAGCGTGGACTGTGTACCTATACACGTCTTCGCAGTGTTTTTCTGCAGTGAACTTCGTATTTTTTTTTTAAACTGGTCACATCGCCACATCTTCGTCGTGACTCTTCATGATAATTTTGAAATTACGGAATTACTCCGCAGTAGCTGAGTATTACTGTTTTATTAGTTCTCAAATATCTCGCCCCCTGGTTGCGTAAAATGTTTCATTGCTGCCCCACAGTGAAACCTCATGATCTGCGTCAAGGACTCACACTACATCAGCACCAAACTTTATTAATACCAAAAGTTTTATCGAAAAAAAATGTACGAGATCGAAACAATTCTTAACGATCAATATTAGATACTAGATTAATCATGCCCATCACTCGTTCAGGACTCCGCTCAAGCGCCGACCGCGCAGCCTGGATGATGGCACAGCCTTGGGATATATGTTTGCGTTTTACTCTCTGAGTCGACACTTGCAAACTAACATTTCCTTTGCCTAACATCCTCTAGTCTAGTGCAGGGTGTCAAGATGCGGGCCAAATCCTGGCTGCCTAGCTTTTTTTTATCTGGCCCACGGACATTTTATAAAATATAATTTTCTAAAAAAAATTTATGATATTGTGATTTTGACGTCTCGCGGCGTCCGTGCACACCGGTTAGCTAACACCACATGTGTAGCCCATGGGTGGACCTGGGCAAAAAATCGGGGCCCTGCATTTTGAGACCAGAGCAGCACACAAAACAGACATGTAGCGGTGGACACCTTTTTTTCCACATCTTTACAACCCTCGTTGGAAAACATGGTCCGCTGTCGAAGAAGAATCAAGGTGGACATTGAGTGTCGGATCTTCCAGGAAAAAATGGACTAATTGCGTATTTTTTCACGGAGTTGAATGGAAACCTATGTGTTTGGGTGCAATGCAGCAAGTGGCTGTGCTAAGCTACAATCTTCACGCCACTACACAGAGTCGGCCATAGCGACAACTACAGCAACAGCAGCTAGGAAGAATACATTTGCTACCACTACATGGTATGTTTTTGTTATTATTTTCACCACAACTTTAATTTCATATTATGTTCATACGCCTTTACAAGAAAATGTTGAAAATTTATTAAGGTATTGACGTTATTCAGCAAGTTGCATGGAGTGCTCATGTTTCCTGGTTAAACCCGGAGTTTTAACTTGGCTTTTTGATTTTCTGTCATTTGATGTAACCTGGCACATTTCTTACATATATTTTTTTTTTATTCAAAGCTATCTTGTTAAATAAGTCAAGCTCATGCCTTCCATGTCATCTGCTTGCTCTGCTATGAGCTGCTGCCTCGAGAGCTGACAAACATGTGGTTTGAGCTTTTGAACGTTGTTGTGAACTATTGTGATGTGTTATGCACAACTGAAATTGCACTTCTTTGAAAGACCAGGGGCGGTACATTTTTATGTTATTGTAAGAAACAGTCGTTTAAAAAAAAGATTTTGTATTGCACTTGTTTTTTTAGAATCATTTTTTCTATATATTGTTATTATTTACTATTTAAACTGTATGCTGGAGTATGTATGTAAGTATGTATGTCGCATCACTGGTCACATCATAAGGGGGGTGACTGTGTTATGCTTACGATATTCCTTTGTTTTGCTGTTAACTAAATAAAAACACACAAAAACACAAATTAAATGTAAAGGACTCTTTTCGTTGTAAGTTCTGACTATCACGTAAGATGGCGCTTCCCCATAAAATACTACAAATCACTCCAAAGACGGATACTCGGTCAGTTAAGCGAGTCGCACTCCTCTTCGGTACTGTGCTCAACCTCACAACGCAACATCCCGCTCTGTCTACCCCCTCACTACAGAATGCCTCGCGCATGGCCGGAGGTGCCAGAGCTCTACCACATGGCCAAATACCGTCAAAAGAAATGAGGGATTGCCACACCCAAAAACAGGAAAATACAGGGAGCCTAAATAACACACAAACAAATACATACAAATCAATTTTCTATTTGTTAGCCCAAAAGTCACAAAGTAAACATTTGCCCTATAGGCTTTACATATGTACAGGGAGGCCCCCCCTCTGTCCTTAGACCTCGGTTCGCGTTAAGGAACAAACTTGCCACAACAAAAACCCTTTTAACAGGAAAAATGTGGAGAAACCTCGAAGAGCCACAGAGGCGGGGATCCCTCTCCCCGACGGGACGCCGTGCCAATGGATGCCACGTGTCAGGACACAAATCAACACAAAACATATTGCACAATGACTGATAAAAAATGACATGAATATATAGAATGATAAAAAATGATTACAAGTAAAGATATGGTAGTAATAATGACCGTAATAATATATGTGTGGGCGTCATCGCAGGATCACAGAAAAAAAGCAGCAACGATTCAACGAGAACCTGCTGGACGACAGAGCACAGAAACTCGGGGAAGTTTGGTTAGTTAACATGCATAAGAGAATGTCCACCGATGGGCGAGGATGGGAGAGGAGGATGGAGGCGATAGAGATGTAGATATACTATCTCTATATATATAATACTAATATCCTATATTATATATATCTAAAGAGAGAGAGGCAGAGAGAGGAGGAGAGAGAGAGGAGCGGGAGGAGAGAGAGATGAGGAGAGAGAGGAGAGGGAGGAGCGAGTATATAATTATATATTTTAGAGATATATTCTATATATATATATATAATATATCTATATATATATTATAGAGAGAGAGACGATATTTTTTTCCGGAGCATCGACGTCATTTTCCCCCTTCTTTTTGAAGAGCGGATGAATCTCAGCAAAAAAATTCAACAACAATCGTGAGAAGATACAACTCTCTCAACAAACAACGTATTATTATAAAATATATGATTATGTAATCTTCTAATCTCCGTTTGTTTTTTGATTGCAATACTTCCAAGCTCCTCCTTTCTGGAACAAACACTGTAGCTGATGGTCGGTAGCAGTACTCACTGTACTTTAACCATATGTCGTAAACAATTGTTTTCAAGTGGTAGACAGAAGCTCATTGTAGTCCTTGGACGCTGTTTTTATCAAATTTTACCTATACCGGCTGTCATCGTGGTTTTTGCAGGAACTTCGTTATTGTTTTTATTTAAAATGGTGTCACCACGAAACACCAGCCACAGACTTCGTGTTAACTCTCTCTTCATGATTAATTTTGAAATCGAACGGAAACTCGCAGGTAGCTGAAGTATACTGTTTTCTTAAAGTGTCGAAATATCGCCCCTGGTTGGTAAAATGTTTTCTTGCTGGCGAGGGCTTCTTGCTGCCCACACAGTGAAACTCATTGCTCTGCTTCAAGGACTTCACACTAAACTACACAGCACAAACTTTATATTTAATACCAAAGTTTTGATCGCTAAAAAATGTACGGAGATCTACAACAATTGCTTAACGAGCAATTATCGATCATCGATTAATCAGCCTCATCACCCTAGTGCAGGGCTCCCTCACGCTCGTAACCGCGCAGCCGGGGATGATGCAAACTAAAGAGCAAGCTTTGTAATGATTTGCGTTTTAAAATTAATTAATCTCTGCGTCGCGAACATTTGCAAACTCACAGTTCTTGCTATAACAGCCCGTAGTCTAAGTGGCAGGGGTGTTCAAAGAATGGGGGTAGCCACATCCGGCCTGCCTAGCTTTTTTATTATAAAAAAAAATTTTATATCTATTATCTGCCCCCACGGCAGACATTTTTTTTTATAAAGATAAATAATTATTATTATAAAAAAAAATTTTATGATATTGTGAAATGGCACCGCTCGCGCGCGCTCCTGTCATCACCGGTTAGCTCAACCACACATCTGTGAAGCCATGGGTAGGGAAACACTGGGAGCAAAAAAATCAGGCCGCATTGTGCATTATTTGACCAGACAGCAGCCACACAACAGAGCAGGTAGCGGGAACACTTTTGTTTCAATCTATCTTTTTACATCCCTCGTTGGAAAAAATGACCGCCGGGTCGAAGAAGATAAGGTGGAACATAGTGTCGATCTTCCGGAAAAATGGGACTTAATTCGTATTTTTGCACGGAGAACAGATGGAAAAACATGGGTTTGGGGGTGGCAGATGCACAAAGTGGGGTCTGGTGGCTGAAAGGAATTACATCTTAAACAAGCCACTACAAAAGAGAGTCGGCATAGCGACAAAATAACAGCACACAGCTAGAAGAATAATTGACACTCCACAAACATGGGGAAGGTTTTGTTATTATTGTTCAACTTTAATTTCATATGATGAGTTTCAACGATTTCCAGAAAAGTTGAATTTAGTAAGTAGGGAGACTTTATTCAGCAAGTTGCCATGGAGTGCCATTTTTCCCCTGTTTTAACCGGAGTTTGAAAACTTGGACTTTTGATTTTTCTGTCCTTGATGTAACCTGGAGCATTTCTTACATATATTTTTTTTATTAGTCAAAGCTATTTTTAAAATAATCCAAGCTCATGCCATTCCAGTCATCTGCTTGCTCTGCTGTCTAGTGAGGCTCTGCTCTGAGCAATGAAAAAGAACATTGTTGAGCTTTTTTGCAGCGTTTTTGGTGAACGATTGGATGTGTGTAAACTCACTGCACGACCTTGAAATTGCACTTACTTTAAAGCCCCGGTTGTTAACTATTTTTTAATTTTATTGGAAAAATTCTTTAAAAAAAGAGTTTGTTATTGCACTTGTTTTTTAGCACATTTTTTAATCTATATATTTAGTATATATTTAAATGTATGTAATGTGTTAATGTAATGTAATGTATGTATGGTCGCCACGTCATGTACATCTAGGGGGGGCCTGGGGTTCCTGTTCGATATTCCCGTTGTTTTATAGCTTTTAAATAACTAAAACACCACACACCAAACTTTAAAGGAAAAGAACGCTTTACGTTTGTCGTTCTTTACACTCGCACGTCCACGCTGGCCGGAAAATCCCCAAAAAATAATAAAATCCAAAGCACGCCCGCCACGCGGACGCGGTCCGTTTAACTTCGTCGCCCTCCTCGCGTTACTTTGCGCTTCACCTCAAAACAAAACCAGCACAACAGTGCTAACACTGAGCTGATGGTCGGAGCAGGACGCACTGACGTTAACCAGAGTCGGATACACATTGTTCAAGTGGTACATCATTGGAGTCGTGGACGTGTTGTACCTATACACGGCTTCGCAGTGTTTGCAGTGAACTTCGTTATTTTTTTATTTAAAATGGTCCCACGCCACACTTCGTCGTGACCTCTTCATGATTAATTTTGAAATCTATGGAAACTCGCAGGTAGCTGAGTATACTGTTTTCTTAGTCAAATATCGCCCCTGGTTGGTAAAATGTTTCATTGCTGCCACACAGTGAAACTCATTGCTCTGCTTCAAGACTCACACTACACAGCACAAACTTTATTTAATACCAAAGTTTGATCGATTAAAAATGTACGAGATCGACACAATTCTTAACGATCAATTATCGATCATCGATTAATCATGCCCATCCCTAGTTCAGGCTCCCTCAGCGCTCTACCGCGCAGCCTGGATGATGCACAGCTTTGTATGATTTGCGTTTTAATCTCTGCGTCGACATTTGCAAACTCACAGTTCTTTGCTAACATCCTTAGTCTAGTGCAGGGGTGTCAAAGATGCGGGCCACATCCGGCCTGCCTAGCTTTTTTATCTGGCCCACGGCACATTTTTAATAAAATATAATTTTATAAAAAAAATGTATGATATTGTGATGCACCGCTGCGCGGCGCTCCTGTGCACACCGGTTAGCTCAACACCACATGTGTAGCCATGGGTGGACTGGGACAAAAAATCGGCCCTGGCATTTTGGACCAGAGCAGCCCACAACAACAGAGCAGGTAGCGGACACTTTTTTTCAATCTTTACACCCTCGTTGGAAAAATGACGCTGTCGAAGAAGATAAAGGTGGACATTGAGTGTCGGATCTTCCAGGAAAAATGGACTAATTTGTATTTTTTCACGGAGATGAATGGAAACCTATGTGTTTGGTGTGCATGCAGCAAGTGGCTGTGCTAAAGGAATACAATCTTAAACGCCACTACAAGAGTCGGCATAGCGACAAATACAGCAACAGCAGCTAGGAAGAATAATTGTACACATCACATGTGTATGTTTTTGTTATTATTTTTCAATTTAATTTCATATTATGTTCATACGTTTACAGAAAAGTTGAATTTATTAAGGTATTGACTTTATTCAGCAAGTTGCCATGGGAGTGGCCATGTTTTCCTGGTTAAACCGGAGTTTTAACTTGGCTTTGATTTCTGTCATTGATGTAACCTGGAACATTTCTTACATATATTTTTTTTATTATTCAAAGCTATATTGTTAAAATAATCCAAGCTCATGCCTTCCATGTCATCTGCTTGCTCTGCTATGAGCTCTGCTCTGAGAGATGACAAACATTGTTTGAGCTTTTTTGCACGTTTTGTGAACTATTGTGATGTGTTACTGCACAACTTGAAATTGCACTTACTTTTAAAGCCCCAGGTTGTTACTTTTTATTTTATTGAAGAAAAATTCTTTAAAAAAAAAGATGTGAATTGCTTGTTTTTTAGCACTTTTATATTATTTTATATATTTTTAAATGTATTATGTATGTAATGTCGCCCATACATATAAGGGGGGGACGGGTTTACCTGTTACGATATTCACTTTGTTTTATGCTTTTAAATAAATAACACACCAACAACCAACTTTAAATGTAAAGACCGTTAGT
Source organism: Larimichthys crocea (assembly GCF_000972845.2). Lineage (NCBI taxonomy): Eukaryota > Metazoa > Chordata > Actinopteri > Sciaenidae > Larimichthys > Larimichthys crocea. The sequence goes on from NW_020857687.1 coordinate 6,799, forward strand.
TGTAAGTTCTTACTCTCACGTACGCTGGCCGTTCCCCATAATAATACTACTCCAAAGACGCCCACGCGGACTCGGTCAGTTAACTCCGTCTCCCCTCCTCTCTACGCTAGAGAATAATTGCTCCCCTCACAACCAACTCGCCGCGCTGTCCTACACCCCTCACTTACAGACTGCCCTGCGATTGGCCGAGTACCCAGAGACTCTACACAGGACCAATACCGTCATAGCAATGAATGATTGACAACCCACAAAACAAGTAATAATACAGGGACCTAAATAACAACATTGAACCAGTATCCGTAAACACCTAGAAATAAATGGCAAAACTTGTATTTTAACAGATCACTTCTTTTGCAAGTTTAAAATTAGTCTCGAGCATTTAAAACATTTTATTAACTTTTTACCGCACTTAACAAACATAATGAACTTTTATGAATTGTGAATATTTGTTATCAAATCAAATCAATTATTTCAGCAAGGGCTACATATATATATATATATATTTATGCAGTGATTTTTGTGCTCCGGCCCCCCTGAGCTCATATATAGTTGTATGCGGCCCCTGGACCAAAATGAGTTTGACACCCCTGGTCTAGTGTGATAACCGTCCAAGTTTTCTTCTGGTTCCTGAGTGGCTTTTCTGAAGATGTACACTTGATACTGGATGTTTTTCTTTGGAGAGACGTATCCAGATAACTTCTGCTTCGTGTCTGCACATTTGTCATCTTCTGCTGCTAACGTGTCGTAGATATCATACACTCGTTCTCCTGCTATGTGCAACAATAGGGCTTTGAGCCTTGCATCTCCGGTAATGTTCATTGCAGTAGTGTAATTTTCAAACCTTTGCACCCATTTATTCCAGTGAGGTCCGACAGAGCTTGGGTCTGTTTCAGTGTCGAAAGGTGGGAGAGTAGCGGTGTTTCCTGCCATGCTTGCTGTGGTGCGCTGACTGCCATTCACGTTTGTTTTTTTTTTGTTAGCTTAGCTAGCTTAGCCTAGCCTCACTCGTTCACTTGTCCGTCTTTTCCCCGCTTTTCTTTTCGGGAAAACAGCGGTGTCCGAGTTAACTCTTCAGGCACATTTCCATTTACTCCTAGTCGCCAATGTTGTGTTTGTAATGTGGATTCATGCACCAGACAAACACCAACTTACTGAACAGGAACATGGTTTATTAACCGAGGCTTTTACACACACTGCCATCGCTGGCTCCTTGACTGCTGTGACTAACTGTTCCTCCAACTAGTATTAGCGAGCAGTTTGCACTCATCCACGGCAAAAGGCGTGTGTCCATCCTTCAGAAACATCCCAAATATGTCACCATCAGGTCGACAGAATTGCAACTTTTTCCAGGCGACGCTCTAGTGACCACACTCGGCAGTCTCTGTAGCAGCAAATAAAGTCTGTGTGGCTAGCTTCTTTTTGATGGAGAAGCTATTAGGAGGTCATCAGCGTACTGCAGAGAGTTGGAGCCCCTGGCAGGTCGAGCCCCATGCAAGGTCTCTTTTTACCACCGCTGTAATACACCAGGGGACTCTCGACACAACACTGCGACAAAATCACCAGTGTACTGTTTACCTTTGAATGTGCATGCAAACAGATACGGGCTATCTGGATGCGATGGTAATCAAGAAAAGCAGAACTTCAGTCATAACTAGTAGTGGTGTTGAGTTAGATGGTAAGCTAAAATCAAAATTGGTGTGTCAGCACAATTGAGCTGCAGGTCCACTATATTATTAAATCTCCGGCAGGTCCTGCACAAACCGCCATTCATGGGCAGATTGCTTGGAAATTGGTAAAAATGGGAGTGTTTTACATGGGCTGGGGAGTTTGAAACAAACAATAGACACTGATGCAATAGCTTTGTGAAGGTACAAATGGTATGGTTTTATCATTGGTAGCATAGAAATTAGGCTTGAGTGTGACTTGATGTGACGGAGCCGATTTACTAAAACACACATGAATTCATGCTAAGCTGCAACACAATTGGGATGGACCTCAGAGAAAAAAAAAAAAAGCATCAGAAGGAGGTCCATACTTTGTGGAAAAAAGATGGCTAATGTAGACTGTGATAACGGAATGGGTTCACTTAATATCGACTCTTTAGTGGGTTGAGAAGCTGCTAAAGCTTTCGCAAGCCTGGCACTGAGCCACCATGTCCAGGGGTTTCCACCTAACTGTCAGGCTTTTATTTGTGGTAGACTTCCTGTTTTTATTTTGTTTTCCTCACTTCCTTTTTGTGATTTCTTTCTTGTTGGTCGTTACTCCCTGTGATTGCCTATTTGTTCACCTGTTCTCGTTTGCTCCTGCCCCCATTGTATTTAAGCCTGCACCCCCTACCCCCTCCCAGTGTGTTCTTGTTTAGATTGTCTGCATCCTTTGAGTAGCCTCTCTTGGCGTTTTCATCATTGTTTCCTCGTGTACCAACCCCTGTTTGGTTTCTCGACCCGTTTTGCTAGCGTCCTGTACTTTTTTCTGCCTTCTGACTTTCCTACATGCCTCGTGATTTTTGTACGTCTGCCGCGCTGACTGCCTTTTGGTGTACAGTATCCGGACATGGCAATAAAACCCGCCTCAACTACACCTTTTTAGTCTCTGATCTGCGCTGTGGGTCCATTGTCTGTCTGAACCTGACAGTACAATCTAACCAGTACCATGGACCCCGAGATTCAGAGGCTGTCCCGCGAAGCAATGGAAGAACGCAGGTCCAGTGGCTTCGTATGGCATGAAGAAACAATGGCTTCTTTGAGGACAGGAAGTACCGAGTCACAAGGCAGCGCAGGGAGGCGGCATTTACTATGTTAGCTTCCCCAGGCCAAGCCAGCTGAGGTCTGCCAGCATCAAGGAGAATCTACAAACCCCCTCCAGAGACTGTGCGGCTGCATCTCCTTAATTACTCTTTACAGCTGTCTAGCCTGAAGTGTTCTGGGTTTTTTGATTCCAGGGGTGGACTGCAGGCCCGTTCATGTACCCAAGTGTGAGCTACATTGTGAGGTTCATGCAGCAGCCTGTTCCCTCGATCGCAGCAAGATAGCCTACATGATTTCTTTCATGTCCCCGGGTCCGAGCAAGGCCTGGGCTAAGCGAAGGGAAACCGCCGTTTTCGGCCATCTGTACTTCTCTCCACTATTGTTTAAAACTCTTACACTGATTTTTCAGACTGTTTTTGCTCCGGGTCCCCCCCAAGAGGCCGCCAAGGCCTTGTTTTCTATGCGTCAAGGAGGCGGAGTGTTATGGGACTAGGCCAGTGCTTTAGAACATTAGCAGCAGAGAAAGTGGGATGGAACCAACCAGCTTTGGGTTGATCCTTTTTTAATGGGCTTTCGGAAGCAGGTTAAGACGTTCTGTCTCCTCTTGACCTGCCTTCTGAGCTGAGCGCTAGTGGTCCCCTAGCTTCCAAGATCAACAAGAGATTGCGCGAGGAAGCGTGACCGGACCAGACGTCCCTTCAAGTCAGCAAATCAGGCACCACCTTCTTGGGAGGTCCTCGGCCCAGACGCATTCCGGGCGCCATGGAAACGTCAACTACCAACACAAGAACTGACACGGAGGAACCTATGCAGATTGGACGCACTCGGCTTACTCTGAAGAACGCCTACGAAGACGCAACGATTTTCTGATGCATCATACGGCGCCCAGATTTTGTCACGTCCTGAGAATTGTCCCCATTCGCCGCAGCAACTCCCTCCCGTCGCAACATCTGTGCTGGTATGTCCCTACCCGAGTAAAACAGATGCTTCCGGCCAGTTCTCTCACCGCGTTTCACCCCCACACTCTCCTGCAGATCTCTTGTCTCTCTCCATACTGTTCTCGTTGACTCTGGTGCGTGATGCTAGTCATGAGTAAGACTTGCCAAAAACTTAACCTCTCGTTTGGTCCCTTCTAGAGACACCCCCGTGCCTGCCACTGCCCTAGATGGCATGTTGGATAGGATCTAGGTGTTACCCACTGCACCTCTCCTGTGACTCTGATTTTTTCCCGACTCTCACACAGAACAGATAACTTTCCCACCTTTTTGAGGCACCGCAAAACATCCAATTGTTGCTAGGCTTTCCTTGGCTAACTTGCACAACCCCTCACATAGACTGGCCTGCTGGCAGGTTCTGTCATGGGAAGCAACTGTAAGACGGCAGTGTTGTTAAGGTCCTCCCATTTCCAGCCTGGAGGGGGTTTTTCACCTCGCCCGAGGAGGTGGACAAAGAGGAGTGTCCTGATCTGTCCTCAGTGTCCATCCTGCTACCTGGCCTTAAGCAGGTATTTTAACAAGACTAAAGCCACGACACTCCCCTCCCGACCGTATGATTGTTCCATAGACTTACTTCCTGGTACACTGCCCCCCCGTGGCGCTTGTACTCACTTTCGGGACCAGAGCATAAAGCCCATGGAGGAAGTACATCGGAGCTGCTCTTTAAGGCCGGGATTAGCCGGCCTTATTCATCTCCTGCTGGACAGGGTTTTTTTCTTGTGGGGAAGAGGACAAGACCCTCCACCCTGCATGACTATCGTGACGCACGACTTACTGTAAAGAAAGGTATCCCCTCCACTCATTTCCGCTGAAATTTGAACTCCTTCAGGGGGGGGGGGCCAGGGAGGTCCTAGAGAGATGTGGGATTTGAGGGCGGCGTAATGGGTTTACCACCTGTCCGCGCAGGGAGGGGATGATGGAAGACTGCTTTAACACTCCACAGGACATTATGAGTATATGGTAATGCCTTTGGGACGCACCAATGCACCTGCTGTGGGTTTTCGGCACTGGTTAATGATGTTCCTTCTTGATACTTGAAATAAGTTTGTTTTTTGCTATTTAGATGACATCTGATCTCTCTCCTTGATATGCGACTCACGAGAAACATGTCGCGGCAGGTACGGCAACAGTTATTATGTAAAGTCAACTGTTTATCAAGCTGAAATGTGAATTTCATGTGCCCTACAGTGTTCTTTTTTGGGTTTTGTGGTGTCTGAGGGAGGGGCAGCATGGATTCCTGTGAAGGTACAGGCAGTGCAAGATTGCCCACACCCACTCCAGAAGAAGGTCCCAGCGGTTTCTGGGGTTTGCAAACTTTTATAGTAGTTTATCCGTAACTTCAGTCTCGTTGCTTTTCCCCGCTCAGTGCTTTAACCTCCTCCAAGGTGCAGTTTCGCTGTCCCCCCAGGCGGAGTCAGCCGTTCAAAGACTCAAAAGCACTTTATCCGTCGCCCTGTGGTTATTCTTCCTGAAACCACTAAACGTGCAGTATCGTGGTGGATGTGGACGCCCTCTGAATTTGGGGCAGGGGCGGTGCTCCTCTCAGCCGTTCCGAACAGGACGAACAAGCGCACCCTTTGCCTTTTTTTGTCCCCGCAGGTTTCGCCCTCCGGAGAGGAACTAATGATTCCGAGACGTAACTGCTGCCATTAAAGCTTGCTTTGGAGGAAGTGGGGCATTTTGGCTGGAGGGGGCTGAGCATCCTTTCTCTGGTCTGGATGGACCAACAGAACATGAGTACATCAGACAGTCCAAAAGAACTAAACCCTAGACAGCCAGGTGGGCCCTTTTCTCTCTCCGATTTATTCTCTATCTCATATCGCCCCGGCTCTAAGAACATAAGATCCCGATGCCCGGTCGAGACGATTTAGGTCAAAGCGTTCCCACGAGACAGAGACAATAATCCCTGAGACGTTGGTGGGTAGGTTTGCGTCACCTGGGAGATGTT
>NW_020857688.1:0-561 GCF_000972845.2 Larimichthys crocea
GGTTCGTTGCGGAGAAACAAGCTCACGGCTTCCTCTAATTCAGCGTAATGGTGAGTTGTATTTTTATGCACTTTATATATGTTTTTATGCCAGTTGCATCATTTTATTTTGTCGTATTTACCCCCACACCTTTAAGGCCGGTCCGTGAAAATATTGTCTTACATGAAATCGGTCCGTGGCGCAGAAAAGGTTGGGGACCGCTGTTTTAGAGAAGCTAATTACACAATTGCAACCTTTATAATGTTATTAGCATAGAGGTTCATTCTCCTACTGGAAAAACCTGCAGTCTCCCAGTTATATTTTGTGGTTAGACGATTATACACAACACTTAAAACTAGAGAAACTTAATTTACCAATATATTTAAGAAAATGTGGCATCCCTTCCTGGACTACACTGAATATAAGCCTTACATATGCAGTATATATTGCTGATTTATAGTCATTGTCACTATTTCTGGACACACCACATCGATTAATTGATGCTATTTATTTAATTCTTAAGTCTGTGTAAAGTAAAAATAAATATCTGTTTTGAGTTTGTCAGATTAAAGAAGAAAGTGT
>NW_020857689.1:0-508 GCF_000972845.2 Larimichthys crocea
ATAATGTGTCTTGTTTAAATTAAAAAAGTTAAGTCATGATACTAATTTGCAACTGATGTGTTATGTATCTGTAGTCACTATGTAACCGGTTACTAATATACTGTTAAGTACATAATGCTTTGAAGGCATCACTATTGATTATGTGCAGTAGTCGAGTTGTAAAATGAAACCAGGGGGGATGGTGAAATTTTTCATTTATGTAACTTATTTTCCAGCAGGGGGGTCTGGGGGTCCTCCCCCAGGAAATTTTGTATTTCTTAGATGCAATTTCCTGCATTCTAGTCAATTTTAGGGTGACTCGCTAGACATGGCAAATTCTAAATCCCATCTGATTCATAGCTTGCATTCTCAGTTGCATGGCCTGCACAAAAATAAATACTATTTATCGGAAAGAAACAATAACCACTTAACTATGGACATCATGTCATTCACATCTTTTTTTATCTTTATTTGTGAATGTGCTCAAATATTTTTTTAAACACAAACTTTGTGCATGTTTTTAACATCT
>NW_020857690.1:0-513 GCF_000972845.2 Larimichthys crocea
TTCGGTGGCTCGGCAGTGCCCAGGAAGTGAACGGTCACATCTCCCAGTCCACCACCATACTTTGGACTTGAACCGGCCACCCTCCGGATCCTGAGCCAAGTCTCTATGGACTGAACTACTACTGCCACCCTCCCTAGGGCTTCGTAATCTTGAACATTTGGGACACAAACACGGTCTGGTCTTCAGTTTTAGGTTACAAAAACCTTGTGACATATATCGTTATGAAGCAAACACATACTCCATCCCTTGTGTAAAGGGTGAACATATTGTCTATCTTGTGCTTACCCAGGGGTTCAGTTTCTTGCCCACTGGAGGAGCTGGGGATTGGACCACCAATCATCATGATTAGTGGACAACCACCTACCGCTTTACCTCCTGAGCCTGAGCCGCACAACCATTGTTCTGCATTCAGGTGCAACATATCCCCTGGTTTTTTACTCGTTTAACAGACAGACAGAGAATGGACGCTGCAGCATGTAAACAAACAGACTGTGTTCATCACTGTGCCACAAA
>NW_020857691.1:0-569 GCF_000972845.2 Larimichthys crocea
ATGCCATCCGAGTCTTTGAAGTATCTATTTTGCAGAGGATCCAGCTGTGGGTCCTGCAGAGAAATGGCTGCCTGTGCCCATACTCTTGTTTGGACATGGACTCTCAAGATGTGCTGCTTCAGAGCTCCAAGTGTTGGAGGGAGCTTGTCACTCTCTGCCCTATGTTTGCAAAAGAGATGCCATTGCAGTTGAGGGATTGCCTTGATGTTGATCCCCTTGGGTGAGTAAGCTGCACATGTAAAGTGTTCCAGGGTTGACACCATTCCTTCCGTGACATGTGCTTCATCCAAAAGCATCTGCAGAGCTTTGACAATATGTTCATCTGCATTGAGGAAAACCTGCAGCCAGGTTGCCTTACCTATGCGGGAGAACCTTCCTGTGTTGTCTGCCCCAGTAAATGCATGAAAGGCTGGCAAAGCCTTCGCTCTTTCTTTGCCTAAAGCTCGCCACAGTGGTTCGATCTGCGCAACACCAGAGGCCATAGAAATGGACGTGTTCTTCAACATGATATCATAGTTTGCTGTGACTAGCACTAAAACATCTATATCTGGTGAGAAAAACACCAACTG
>NW_020857692.1:0-1566 GCF_000972845.2 Larimichthys crocea
ACAGTTACATGAGTATTGGTCTACCTCTGACTATGTCTTTATATTTTGGTGGGTGATGTGTGATGTGTTTCGATTTCAGATTTGTATTCTTTATTTTTTATTTCTTCAGTTAGCCAAAGGTTTATTCTTGTTGGGCATCAGCAGTGACTGGTACCTGCTGGGTTTGAAGGAAGAGACTGTCTCCACCACCGGTGAAAAGTACACATTCCTGTCCTCTACCCTTAGTGGACCAATGCCCACGGACCCTTCCTCTGTCTGCAGCCTCTCCACGTAGCTCTGAGGGCCGGGGACCAGCTCTGTGTAGCAGCTTCCATCTGCATCAGATGGGAAGTCCTGGTTCAGTTGAGGTTGGGATCTGTTGTTAGGGCTACACTGTCCGTGGAGGGGACTAGTGGGAGAGGGGAGGGGTTGGGAGGTATCCCAGTGGTTGGAGAGGGACAGGGATGGTGCCATGCTGGCTGCCTGGCTAATGCTGGGGCTCCTAGACAGTGGAGCTGGAGAGAGAAGAAGAGATGGAGAATATTTATTAACTCTTTTAGTTATTTTTAAGACCAGCTACACTATTGTCCTATCAATAAGATATTTCAACTCTTTTCCTTTCATATACCAGTATGTCTTTTTTATTCCTTAAAAAGTCAGGTTATCACTTTCCTGACAAAATCCTCAGCTTCTGTGTGAATTTGTTTATTTGTTTTAATGTGTAATTAATTTGCCTTCATCTGTCTTAAAGTCAGTGAACACAGTTTGGTTGTAGTTCATTCACATGTGCACACTGTTTGCTTGCACATTGTGACATCCTTCAACTTACATCACAGTAACCTTAACACTACTCTACCCATGTAGGTGAAATGTTAATATGATTTACCTTAACTGTATTCTATCCACATTTACTTTTTACGTCTGTGTTCTGTATTTTTTTTTTTTATTAGATCCTGCTTTTAAGTTATTTTTTTCACTTTGGTATTTGGCATAATAATTTATTTTAATGTTTATTATTGCTGCTCCTCTGTTTTTGTTATTATTATTCTTAAATACATGAATACATAAAGATCACTGCTCACCAAACTAAAGGCTCATTGGAGGTTCTAATGCTGAGAAAAATAAAAAATAAAAAGGAAAAGCATCTACATATTGTGATCTGTGTAATATTCATCAAACAAGCTTTCTGTCAGAGACCTTCATCAAGTATCCTTTAACTTATAAGTATGAACCCAGAAGAGTATGAAATGTGAATAAATAAGGAATAAAACAAACAAAAGATATCTCTGTTTGTGTTCTTGTCAGGTTCATTTGCATATTAACCTGCAACCACAGATTAGTCTCCGTAAACTCAGTAAAGTAAATATTAAATTCAGACTCTGCCAGTTGGCCAGGTGACACTTAACTCAATCAGCTCGAGTAACCCTGCTGCTACTACATAACACACACTCTGAACTTTGGTCCTATTATTTAAGTGCCGACGCCCTCTGAGCTGCTTTGACCCTCAGAGGTAGACAATAGTCAGTCAGTTAGTTGTCTGCGGTGAGAGAGGCTGGAGGCACAAACAAGCAGCTCGTGTTGACCAAG
>NW_020857693.1:0-8415 GCF_000972845.2 Larimichthys crocea
AGTCTATTAACCCCTCCCCAGGAAATCCCCCTCCCAACATAAATTTACCATACCCCTTTGCCCCGATCATTTTATTTATTTAACTCTGCCGTCTTCCCCCCCTTTTCTTGTCTTTCCGGTCTCGCCGCGTTACTCTCCCGTTTTCTCTCTTCTTCTAGGACTTGTCCCCCCTTTTGGTCTTCTCCCCCCTCCCCCCTTTTATTGTACTTTGTCCCCTTTTTTTTCCGCGTTCCGCATCCTGTTTTCCCTTCCCTTTTTACCTTTTTTTTTTACTTTTTTTTGCCCCCGTGGTCTCTCCCCTGCCCTCCTTTTTTTCCCTGCGTCTGTCATGTGTTATCCCCCCCCCTGCACCCCTGTGCGCTACGTGCCCCCGAGGACTCTTCCCATTTTTCTTTCTTCTCCCCCTACCTATCTCACCCAGCCCGCAGTTTCTCTGCTCTCCCCCCGTCCCTGCCGTCATACTTTGTACTCCCGCCGTCTCACACCACAGCTCCTTACCGTAAAGAGAACTCTACATGCCGCGCTCCGGGTGTTTGGGACGGGTTAGGGGCTCCCCCCCGGCGCTCCGATCACCCCCCCCCCTCTTTCTCTTATTATCACCACGCTCGACTTCCCCCCCCTCCTACCCTCCCTTCCCCCATCCATATTGCTTTTCCCTGTCCCCTCCCCCTCGCACACTTCGAGCCCCCCCACACACGCTCGTCTCTCTTCTTTTCCTCAAAATCGCCAGGCGGACGACCTGTCAGCTCCCCCCACAACCCCAACCCACGACGACCTACCCCACCCACCGACCAACATAATGGTCAACCTCATACCCCCCCCCGCCACCAGTTCCCCCCTGACCGGACCCTACGAGGATCGGCGTTTCCCTCTCCCTTCCCCCCTACCCCCTTTTTCTTTTTGCTTTTTCCCCTTCTTTTTTCTCCCTCGAAGCATACTATACCTTTGTACAAGCGAAACGCGTCCATTATCTCCCGGTTTAGGCTTGCGTGATACGCGTTCTCGTTTTTCCCAGCGACCCTCGGTCCCGATTCTTATATATTGATATTTTCACCACATTATCATTAAGTGTGCTTTTTTCCTTTTTTTTGTCTTCTTCTGTGTTTCCCTCTTCCTGCTTCTCTCCCCCCTCGTTTCCCTTCTCCTTCCCCCCCCCCCCCCCCCCCCCCCCCCTTTCTTTTTTTCCCCCCCTCCCTCCTGTTTCCCTCTCCTTTCTTCCTCTCCCCTTTCTTTTTTTTTTTTCTTTGCTCTTGGGGCCCACCCCCTTCCTCCGTCTCGCTTTTCCGGTTACTTTTTTTTGTCTTTCTTCCTTTGGGTTTCCCCCCCTTTCCCTCCCGTTTGCCGCGCCTTTTTTCTCCTTCTTTTTTCCCTTTTCCCCTTTCTTTTTTTTTCCCCCCTCCTTTTCCCCCCCTGCCTTTTTCTCCTCTCTTCCGTTCCTTCCTTTTTTTTTCCCTTTTGCAGTGTTGCGTTCTCCTTGTTTTTTTTTTTTTTTTCCCTCCCTTTTCCACGGTTCTGTGTCACGGATTTCATCTCTTTGCCTCTTTCTCCCTTCGTGCTTTTTGGCGCGATTCCCCCCCCCCCTTCCCCCCCCCCTCTCCCCCTTCCGGTTCTATACTGTTCTTTTTTTTTTCCTCGTGTAATTTAACCTTTTCCCCCTCGGTTCGTTTGCGTCCCTTTTCTCTCCCCTTCCTTTCCTGTTTTTCCCCCCCCCCCGGTTTCTTCTTGTTTTGATTTTATTTTTTTTTTTTTTTTCCTTTTTTTCTGGTTCATTCGTTTTTTTCTCCCTCCCCCTTTGCCCCCTTCGGAAGTCCTACCTCTTGCCCCCGCTCACTTTCTGCTTCCCCCCGCTTGCTTCTTCTTTTTTTCTGCCCTGTTACCTTCCCCTTTCCTCGTCTCTTCTCCTTTTTCTTCCTTCTTCCCTCTCCCTTTTTATCTTTCCCCTCCCCTTTGGTCTTCCCCTCTTTTCCTCTCGCCTCTCACTATCTTTTTATTGTACGTTTCCGTGTTATTCACTTTTGTTACCTGCTCGCCCCCCTTGTTTATCTATCCCCATCCTGTCGTTTTGTACAATCGAACTTACAAGATAAAAAATATTAGCCACTCAACCACGGGACCCCTTGGGCACACCTTTTGAACTTTAAGAGGGCGACGCGTGTTGTTCTTTTTGTTTGTGTATTTGCTGCTTATTCCACCCCACCTCACCCCCCGTTGACCCGCGCTGTTTTCTTCTGAACCTCGTGTAAACAGGCGAGTTTTGCTAACGTATTCCCCGGGTGTGCCACTTTCACCATGAGCCTCCTCCAGTTCCCTCGATTGATACCTCCGAATATCATTCGTTGTGTTATTTGACATCAGATTCGTCATGCTCAGCTTTTTTCGTTTGTCACATTTGCTTCTCCGTGTTATTAACACACAATCTAGTTAGAAAATATTAAATCTATCTGTGGTTCAGACTACACTCTGACACAGTCTCTGCCTTTAAACACATTAAAATCAAATTCTTTAAGTCTTCTCGCTCCCCTCTTTCTTCTTTCTTTCCACCCAAACGTTCGCTTTCCCAATTTTATCCGTTTGTTCCCCGAAAGGCTGTTAACATCTTTATATAGGACACCAACCCTCCCCCCCCTTTGCTCCCCCTCTTTCTCCCCCGCTCTTCCTTCCCTTCCCCCCCCCCTCCCCTCCTTCCCCTCTTTTCTTCTTTTTTTTTCTTTCTTTTTCTCCCTCCCCCCTTCCCCTTCCTTTTTTCCCCCTCCTCGCACGCCTTCCCCCATATTGTAGATTCTGACCCTTCTCCTTGCTTTTTTCCCCTTTTTTACCTCGTGCCCACCTTTTGCTCAATTCTTCTTTGTATCCCTGTTTGACTATTCCCCGCGCGTGTTGTATTAATACACTCCTTCAACACATACGGCACTTTATCTGTCACTCTCTTCCATTCCTTGTTTAAAAGGCACCCTACACTATTTTTTTTTTTTTTTTTCACTTTTCCCCTCACTCCCCAGCGTTACTTCCCGCCACCCTCTCTGCCTTGCGTATCTTCTTTCCTTGGATTTTCCGCTTTAGTTTTTACTCCCCTTTTTTCTTTTTTTTGTTTGTGTTTCTGTCTTTCAGCCGCAGTGATTTCGCTGTTCCCTCTCGTTTTTCTCTCTGTCCCCTCCCTAGTCCTTCTTTCATCTTCATCTCTATTACTCCGTTCGTCTCCCCAAATTGCTCTCGCTTTCTTTTCCTCTCTTGTTCTCTCTCCGTTTGTTTTCATTCCTCCTTCGTTACGTGTTTTTTTGTTTTTTTCATTTTTTGCTTGGTCTCTCATCATCGCTTTCACCACGTTGAAGCCGAATTTCTTTTCCCTTCCACGCGTACCCTCTCATTCTTTCCCTTTCACTTTGCCCCCCCTCCCGTCCGCTCCTACCTCAACTGAACTGCCGTGCCCCCCGCTTGGCCAGGGCTTAGCTCTGCTTTGCGTCGGGCACACTGGGCCGCGTGGGTCCTCTACTCCACGCCGTTTCCCGCTAGACACCGTACTTCTCTGCGCATTCCCACCTCCCCCCTTAGTTCTTTGTTGTGGCGTTATGTACCAGGTCCTACTGCCCCAGAGCACTCGTCTAGAGCTGCCCCCCCGTGGCGTTATCTCACTTGTACAATCCTTATGCCTTGACCTACTACCATCCTCTTCCGGCTAGACACACCACCCCAGTCTATACTCATAAGACATAGATTCTTTCCTAACTCACGACGCCTTCATGTTCTTACATGGTATTTATTCTTCAACACCACACAGACCGACCCACCCCTCACTAGTGGTAACCCTCAACAGTACTACGCACATCTATTTTGACTTGTTTCATGTGCCCCCCTGGAGGACCCCAGTGTAGTAGAGGTTGTCTAGCCCTGTGAAATCCTTCCCCAGTAAATTACTCTGGTGTATAGAATAGAGTACCATTAGTGAAGCCAGGCCTCTAAAGTCCAAAACAATTTACACCGCCACCTGACTATCTCACACCCGCTATATAACAAAAATTTTCCGGAAATTCGATTCAGTTAAACACGCAGCCGATAACTTACGCCAGTGTGCCTTATTAGTTTATATCTTTGTCACCCATGCTGTGGGGACCATATGGAAACTCGATACACAGACAAACACCTGTTTTCCACGATCGAGTGTAGAGCTTGTCAGGCACATATCCGTCCACAACTGGTGAGCTACGTGTGTCCTATGGGGGGCAGACCGAGACACGTCAGTCAAACACTGTGGGTAATCTGAAAGTGTGCCACTTGTGTAGCTAAAAAACCCCCAACCTTAAAGCGGAATGATCCCTCCCTCTGTCGTAGAGCTCTCACGGCAGCCTTTTCGTGTGATCTTTAAGCTCATGTGCGGTTTCAAGCCAAACATAATTAACACTCTCAAAAACGACGTTTTCAGGACACAGCAGGAAACTGGTTTTGAGGTCAAAAAAAAATAAAACACTCGGACAAAACTTTTGTCAACTACTTAAGTTGAAACACAGCTAGGCCAGCTAAAGAGCCTCTATTTTTCCTGGCGTGGTGGAGACCAAATAGAAGGACGGAGAATAAAACTTGAATATCTATTCATGCGGTGGCTCGCAACACCAACTCCAAGTGAATGCTCAATGTGCTCCATTCGGTTAAATAAGCTCTTTGTAACAGTTCCGTAAGCAACTTCCATGTGATACTTACAAACAGGTTTTGCGTTAAGTTTTCTTTTAAAGCAGGTCAAACCGTGTGGGGCCGAAGAAGAAGACTACTTTAGACTAAATATACTTTTATAAGTATCCTCCGCCAACAACCACAGGCTTCTAGACAGCAAATGTAGGGCACCTCTCCAGCTACCATCAAACACCATACGTGGTCCGAGCTGGACTTGCCCTGGCCACGAACAGCCACCCCCTCCGGCCCATGCTAATTCCTACGGACTGAGCTACTGCCCCCCATGGTGTCTTTTGTAGAAACAGTCGTGCGGAAGTGATTAGTGCTTCCTCAATCAGTGCTTGCCGCCCACACTGTTTGATAAACGATTATTCCGGTTGCTTTCTTCCGCCTCTTCCCTGTTCGCTTTTCTGCTGTAGTCTGTTTATGCTTGCACTGGTCCCTCCTGATTACACATTGTCCTTTTGGACTTCTAGACAAAAATCCAGCAATATGCGTTAATGCATCTGAAATAACTCTAGTTTCAAACCCTAAGTAACTAACTGTCTATAAATATATGCATCACTATTTCCGTGCAACTTTAAACTGACCGTCAGACAGTATTTCCTCCTCGGATGCACCTGTACACCCCACAGGTTTTCAAATGCACCGTACCTAAAAAAAACACAAGCTACACGTTCCTATCAATGCCCACCGATCCCCCTCCCCCTTCCTCTTGCCTCCTCCTCCTCTCTCTCACTGAACAACCGTGCCACCAAGATCACACCAACAATCTGTGGAACCGACAGGACCACAGCCAATAAATCCCAGGCTCTTAACACAAACCAGCGGCCAGCGTTGGCTACCGAGCAAACTCAGTGACAGGATGATCGTGGCCCTGTCACCCGCTCGATTACCGCCATCATGCCTGACACCTTAGTGCAACGCCATCTCCTCCCTTTCCATTTCATGACCTTCAGTTTCCCAGACATGAGGCCGCAAAATGCCACATTCCTGCTGCTCCAGTGGGACATCAGCAACACAACAGGGGTGGTGGTTTTCGGTTGGGGGGGTTTTTTGTGGTTGGCCTTCGTGGGGGGGTGTTTGTGGTTTTTGGGTTTTGTGGTGTGTGTGGTAGGGGTGTGTGTGGTTGGGTGGGGTGGTTTTTGTTTGGTGGGTGGTGGTGTGGGGGTGGGCGTTTTGGGGTGTTGTTGCGTTGTGTGGTGTGTCTGTTGGGGCTTGGTGTTGGGTTTTGGGTGTGGGTTGGGGGGTGGGTGGGGTGGTTTGAGGGGGTTGTTTTGGTTGTGGGTGGTTTTTGGGGGTTTTGAGGGTTTTTTGGTGGGTGGTTCTTTTGGGGTGTGTGTGGGGGGGGGTTTGGGGGTGTGGGGGGTGGGTGTTTGGAGTTGGGGGGGGGGGGGGTGTGTTTTTTATTTTTTTTTTTTTTTACTTTATTACTTTTTTACTATTTTTTTATTTTTTTTTTTTATTTTTTTTTTTAGTTCCACGGCATAGGCTTTGTACTTCTGTTACACACAAGAAGCTGACCACAAAGATAGGAGTGGTGATGGGTGTCTGTGATTGGGTGTGTTGTTACCAGGCGAAGGAACGGGAGTGGTTAGGAGAGAGAGAGAACCTCGAAGAGAGGAAAGTGCGGGAGAGTGGCACAATGACCACGGGCCGATGAGCACAACGTACCACACGGCTGTGTGGTGTATTTGGGTTGAGGAGATAGTGCTTTTCTGGTGTCCAATTTCTGAACCATAGCCAACCGGCACACGAGTGGAGGACATTAACCAGACAACTGACTCCGCCCGGGATGTTTTTGTGTAGCAGTTCTTACCACATTTCAGCTTCTTTTAAAGGTCAGAAAATATTCTTTCCGACCCATGCCTTGGTAACTAGACCTATGACCTCCTAATTAGAAATGCTACGACTAAAACACCCACCTCACACATAGGTGGCTCGACAGGGGGCATGTGTGTTTTCTGGAGGAGGTCGTCAAACCACAAAAATGCGTCTGAAAAAAAGTCCAGGACGGAATAGTTCAAACCATTCAGGGAGATGACTTAGTTACTTTCGCTGAGATTTACTAGAGGCTAAACAAGAGAAAGAGAGTACAACTTTTCTGTCTGTACTGTAATAGGTTAACCATACCTCGTCTGAATGTAAACAAAATCTGCCTCAAGCAAAAATTGTATTATTCTGACGCACGTTTTAACCACAAGGTTGTGCTACGCCCCAAGCCAAGAAAATAGTACACGCTGCATCTCCCCATGAACCTAGCTTTGTTGTTTTTTTGACATTTGGTTGGTGTACGGCTTTCATTAACCAAGATCCCAAGAAAAAGTGGTGATCAGGAGTTTTAGACTTGTTTTTAAAAGACTTTTCAAACTTTGGACAGTCCATGCGAGCTGTCCACTGTCCCCAGTCTTTATGCTAGCTAAGGTAATCGCCCCCCGACTTTAGCTTTTCATTATATACCACATATGAGTATGGATGATCTTCTTGTCACTCTCGGTGAGAGAGTCGAAATAAAATATTTCCCAAAATGTTCCAAACAAAAAACAGTAGGGCTGGTTCGCTAATTAAATACTTTGTATTACGTTTTATGTATGACCATATTAGCTTTCTACACCCAGAGCAAACTGGGTTTTTTTTGTTGTTGTTTTTTGCACATATGAAGAGTTTTGTGTTATGATGTGGGATAAGTGATTTTTTATTTGCCATATTGTGTGTAAAATATCCGTTCACATCGCGCAGCCCTACTTCATAGCTCAATTTCTGGATTTCAACCAATGAGGCTGCACCTACACCGAAAATCACTGTTTCTCTGTACAAAAGCAACATGAGGACACCTCCCTGACAAAGCTGTGTGTTGGTATGATGAGGACAAACCCAGCCAGAGTTATCAGCGCCGCTGGCGAGACACCCGTTGGTGAGGACTGTTGAGCACCGGAGAGTCCAGAGAGTCTATGTGACCTACATTGTGATCAGTGACTCATCATGTTGAAGTGATTTTTGTATTGTGTGTCTGCTTTTACCATCAAGGAGCTTAAACCCACTTTGATCAGCTAAACACACACACACACACACACACACACACACACACACACACACACACAAACACAAGTAGACAACCTCCCACAGTGGCTTTAGAATCCATAAAGCAACAGAAGATTACTCTAAAACAGGAATTAATTACAGGGTGCTTCACTCCTACGTTACTCCTGCAAAACAATAATTGTGGATTTCATTATTGTTCTGGGTGAGAACAGAATGTGCACAAACAGGTTGTTGCGACCCAGAATTCATCTGAGGAAGGCACAAAAAGACTGGACGCCGGCCCAGCAAGCAACTGAAAGCAGCATGTGCAGGGAGGCAGTCAGGATGTAAACATTATGCTCTCTTATTATTCAGCAGACAGCTTCTGTGGGGCTACGTCATGTTCAGAGCCCACCTGCAGTGTGCCCTCAGACAGCACTGACTCGGAGGAAAATCACCACCGTTTAGTGTAACAGAGCTCAGAGCTGAGTGACAGGCAAACACACACACACACACACACACACTACACACTGCAGATACCTGCCAGGCTGCCTCCTGTGTGCAGGATGCATGGCGGTGGAGGAGGTGGTGGTGGTGGTAGTGGTGGTGGAGAGGGGGTGGGGGGTGCAGGAGGTTGTGTGTTGTGTGATCAATAACACAGATTTATAGAAATATTGTAAACAAGATGAAACACCAACAGGCTGCAGTTTTTGTTGTCTGCTGGAGATAAAT
>NW_020857694.1:0-526 GCF_000972845.2 Larimichthys crocea
AGAAAGAAAGGAAGAAAAGAAAGAAGGAAAGAAAGGAAGAAAGAAAGAAGGTAAGAAAGAAAAAAGAAAGGAAAGAAAGAAAGAAAGAAAGAAGGTAAGAAAGAAAAAAGAAAGGAAAGAAAGAAAGAAAGAAAGAAAGGAACGAAGGAAAAGAAAGAAGGAAAGAAAGGAAGAAAAAAGAAAGGAAAGAAAAAAGGACAAAGAAAAGAAGGAAGGAAAGAAAGAAAAGGAAGGAACGAAGGAAGGAAGGAAAGAAAGGAAAGAAGGAAAGGAAAGAAGGAAAGGATGAATGAAGGAAGAAAGGAAAGAAAGAAAGGAAAGAAGGAAAGGATGAATGAAGGAAGAAAGGAAAGGAAAGAAGGAAAGGAATGAAGGAAGAAAGGAAAGAAGGAAAGGAAAGAAAGGAAAGAAGGAAAGAAAGAAAGGAAAGAAAGAAAGGAATGAAGGAAGAAAGGAAAGAAGGAAAGGAAAGAAAGAAAGGAAAGAAAGAAAGGAAAGAATGAAAGGAAAGAAGGAAAGAAAGAAA
>NW_020857695.1:0-8705 GCF_000972845.2 Larimichthys crocea
TTCCTGATTAATGATTCTTCTAGGGTTCTAGGGTCTCTCTCTCTCTCTCTTCTCTCTCTCTCTCTCTCTCTCTCTCTCTCTTCTCTCTCTCTCTCTCCTCTCTCTCTCATGTCTCATTAATTGCCTGTTACTAACTAAAACTTCTTCTCTGGAGTTTTTTCTATGCTCTCTGTCCAGCAGGTTCTCATGGCTCGTGGCTGACTGCTGTGGTCCTGCATGACGTCCACTACACAGATGTTACTGTCATTATTGTTACTATGTCTCCATTACAGTTTATAGTTTATTTAATGTTTTACTGCTTTTGTGCATCTGTGTCTCTCTTCTCTCTCTATTTTATCTATCTGTCCCCCTCTCTTCATTGCCCCTCTCTATCTTTTAACTCATCGTGTGGGTGACCGTCTCCCAATGACTTGGGTCTGCTGAGGTTTCTGCCTGTTAAAAGGATTTTTTTTTCCTAGCCACTGTTGCCAAGTGCTGCTCAATTGTTGGGTCTCTGTACATAATATTATAGAGTGTTAGGGTCTAGACCTGCTCATCACCCACTGAGAATGTATTTTACTTTTCTGCCGAGGATATGGACACACTTTCACTTTGGTTACACAAAAACCCCCAACTAATTCTGGACTTGAGTATTCGAAGCTTCAGAATATAAGAAACCACAATGTTCACTTCCTTCATTGCTGGTACTGACCTGTGTAGTCTGAAAGGGACAAGGGAAACCATGGAGTCTAAAGGATTTAAAAGCCCTTTTAAGGAGTCCGCGAACTGGTGGCTTTAGTTAGTTTGTAGTGAGTCAGAAGCCATGAAATGATTTTCCACAGCCTAGCAGGGTAAAGACCTGTAGCACATCATTAAAACCAGGTAAACTAGTTTGGTAATGTGTGGCAGTGTGCTTCATTTCCCTTTCAAGGTGGTGAGGCAAAAAGACTTTCCTCCTAGATAATTATTTTTTACTTTGTTCTTATAGATGTATACAAGGACTAAGCACTGCAACCTACATAAACGGGGGCGGATCTCACTGAGGTGTGAAGTTCCTGGACGAGCTCCCAAATTATGTTATGTCCCCATCTAGATTGAAGGCGCATAATATGAATAGGAACTAATAGGACATTGTAACAAACTGAAACCAAAGCTTCTCTTCAGAGTGAAACTCAGGTCAGCACAATCAACTCGTGGTGTATGATTGCAATTCATGATTGTGAGGAACACTAATAACCCTTCAACAGGACAAAAGGTGAAGGAAACCTCAGAAGAGCCACAGGGCTCCCTCCCGGACGGGTACAGGACGTTGCAATGGATGTCACGTGTACAGAACCAATCAACACAAACATATTGTACAATACCTGACTTGCTAAAATGACAATGATTAAATGTAATGATAAAATAACAATGAATTAGCATGAAGTAGCAGTGGAACTGTGATAGGATTTAGAGAGACACAGATGCACAGCAGGCAGCAAATCATCAACTAACTATAAAACTGTAATGGAAGATATGGAGCAGCAGCCCACACTCCACGGAGAACCTTGGGGCTGGACGATATTAGTCGAAGCACAGAAACTCCAGGGACGAAGTTTAGTTAGTCACATGAATAATGGACATGATGTTTACAGATGGTGAGGGGGGGGGGGTGCGAAGAGAGGGGGTGGGGGGTGGGGCAGCCCTAATATACGCTTTATCAAAAAAGGAAGTTTTAAGTCTACTCTAGGGTTGATGACCACTAGGGCGCCAACGATTAGTCCTAGTCACGATTATGTCGAAGAACAAAATCGTCGGACAACTAATTAGAGTCGACGAATCATTTTTAGGCCGCGCACAGCGAGCCCATTGTAATTTCGAACGCTGAACGACCGTTGAAGAGATAAATCGCGATTTTTCCACAGCCCATATCCCACCCAAAACTCGCCGAGAAATTTGCCTACCGCCCCCCCCAAATGTCAGGCGATAAAAATTAACGATGTTGGAGGTTTTCGCACACCTGCACACCGCCATACGCCTCCACAGACGACACCTAGGTGCGCTTTTGCCGGTGCCGCCTCGCCACGTGTTTCGCCCACGTGCACGAAACTCGGGGTGGGAGTAATGTCACAGCCCAGACCGACAAAAAATCGCTTGGTGCCCCGGGTGAATGTGGAAGCGTTACGCGTGGTCCAATGTTGCTCAGACAATTTGCCGTCTTTCCCGTTTTTGCCTCATTTCCAGGGGATCGCATTGAACGAATCCTCCTAGGGATTTCATCCGTTGCTTGAACACTTGCGCGTGTGTGCGTTCTCAGCCTCGACAGATGAAAAGTATTCAAAATCACAACTTTTATATAGAGGGCGTGGCCGAGGACGGCGTCAAAGTCCGAAGCTGCCGATGTTTAATTCACAAAAAAACAGGGCGCTCTGACTTTGGGCTGATTTTCGGGCAAAACGATGTGCGCTATCACATATACTTTGTGTCAGAGCGTCGTGAAACGTAGTTGGGGTTGTTTGAGAGCAATATCTGGCACCAATCGGCTCAAATAATTAATGAGGGTGAGGGCCAAAAGCGCTCTATAGCGGCCCCTAGTGAAATTTTTCAGTGGAACAGCCCGCCACAGCTTTTGGACACAGAGTCACGAAACTCAGCCGAATTGTAGAACATGCCAGACCTACAAATAATTCTCTTGGAGCAATAAAGCCACAATGAACAGGAAGCGAGATTCGCTGCCGATTTTTTCACAAAAAAAACAAGACTCCATTGAACTTTTGGGCTGATTTTCGGGCAAAGTGTGCGGCTATCATATACTTTTGTCAGAGCTGTCTGAAACTTGTGATGATTGTTAACAGCTATTATGCACAATTCGGCTGCATAATAATTAGGAGGCGGAGCAAAAGCGCTCTATACGCCCCCCTTGATTTTTCAGTAGACAGCCCCGCCACAGTTTTGGGCCACAGAGTCCCGAAACTCAGCCGAATTGTAGAACATGTCAGGGCCTACAAAAAAAAACTCTTCTTGGAGCAATGGGCTACGATGAACAAGACCAAGATATTAAGAATGAAAATTGCCATTTTCTGTGTTTCGGCTGGTTGGAAGGGGTCATGTTTGAACGAACTCCTCCTAGGGATTGTATCCAATTCACGTCAAACTTGGTAGGTGTTCACATAGACTTCCTGAGTACCGTTATCAAAAATGATGATTTTGTGGAAACGGTGTGGCTATTTCGACGTGCGCACATTTCGACATATGCGAGGGCCCGACCATCGCTGCTTGCAGCTTATTTATTTTTTTTTTTACTTTGCTTTTCTCTTGAAACGCGCTGCAGCTTCCCCTGCCGTGTCTGCCTTTCTGTCACATACACACACACCCACACCTACGCAACATGCGCAGTAGTGGGAATCAGCGTCAGGCCTGACTGTACCATAAATTATACCATACACAGACCTCAGGAATTCACGATGTTGCAATTTGCAACTTTACGCAACTTCAGTGAATCCCATGAATTCAGGGCGGTAAACCATCAGGGCGGTAACCAATCACCACGATTTTTTCCGCAACTTCCGCGCAGTCTGCCCGGGGGATTCAACTCGGGTCAGGGACGCGTGATCGCGGTTTCTATGGGAACCGCACAGCTGCTCTCACTGGTCAAACAGGCTTCCCGGCGCGTTGCTTAGCGTGGCGTATTGGGTCCGTCCTGCACGCGACATCAACCCCCACCGGGAGTGTTTCAGAAGCGAGCGCTTAGCCTGCCAGACCTTGTTTACTTGCTCAGATTTGGACATTTCCCAGTGTTCTCTCAACATGCTTCTACATGTGTAAATATGCTACGTAGTTAGTTAGTTTCGCTTTATTTTATTGTTATGTACAAAAAATGGGTCATTTTAGACCCTGAATAGTATGTAAGGGTTAATGAGTAATGAAATGTTGGGATAATTTTTGTATGTACTTAAGTTCCCAACTTCATTGTAAGATTCATTTGAAGCTTTAGTTAATAAAATGATCAAATTAATTCAGTTGCTCTCATAATCTGTCTTTTTTACATGGGAAAAATTGTGGCTAGTGGAAATTCTGATTGGCTGGCAACTTCAGAAACTTACCAGCCACATTGGCTGGTGATCAAAAAAGTAAATTTAGAGCCCTGTTAAAGGGTTAATGAGCTATCATGTTAATTGTTTTTATTTTCAGTTAGCGCATACTTCAAGCTGAAAGCTAATGATCTGATCAGCTGCATGCTGGTGCGATAAGCTGTATGTTTTACAGTCAATTTACGTATGATCCAATTAGTTGACTAATCGAAAAAATAATCTGTGATTAGTCCACTATCAAAATAATCGTTTGTGGCAGCCCTAATGACCACGTCTGCCTCCTGAACCCAGATAGTTGTCACAGAAGAGGAGCCTGATAGCTGAAGGCTCCCAATCTACTTTGGAAACTATAGGAACCACAAGGAACCCAGCATCTGAGAGTGCAGTGTTCTAGAGGGGATTATAGGTCTTGAACTCTTTTAGGTATGATGGTGCCTGACCATGAAGAGATTTGTAAGCAGGAGAGGAATTTAAATTATATTCTAGACTTAACAGGTAGCCAGCGCAAGGAAGCCAGAATGGGAGAGATGTGATCTCTGATCTTGGTTCCTGTCAGAACACATGCAGCAGCATTCTGAATTAGCTGCAAAGTTCTAAGAGACTTATTGGAGCAGCCTAATAACAAAGAGTTACAATAGTCCAGCCTAGAAGAAACAAATGCGTGGACTAGTTTTTCTGCATCCGCTTGAGACACGATGCGTCTGATTTTGGCGATTTAGGCTTGTTTGATAATTAGAATTGGGTGTCGTCAGCATAACAGTGAGAATTAATGGAGTGATTCCTAATAATGTTCCCTAAAGGAAGCATATATAAACTGAATAGAAGTGGTCCTAGTACAGAACCTTGTGGGACTCCATGACACACTTTGGTATGCATGGGATTCATCACTGGACGTGAACAAACTGAGATCGATCTAACAAATAGACTAAACCAGCTTAGGGCAGTTCCTTTGATGCCAATTTGATGTTCCAGTCTCTGTAAAAAAATTTGATGGTCAATGGTGTCAAATGCTGCACTAAGATCTAACAGGACAAGTACAGAGATGAGTCCTTTGTCTGATGCCTTAGGAGGTCATTGTAACTTTGACTAATGCGGTCTCTGTGCTATGATGCACTCTAATCCTGCTGTAAAATCCTCAAATAGACTATTCTTATGGAGAAAGTCACACAGCTGATTAGCTTTCTCAAGTATCTTAGAGAGAAAGGGGAGGTTTGATATCGGTCTGTAATTGGCTAAAACCTCTGGGTCAAGAGTGGGCTTTTTAAGAAGAGGTTTAATTATAGCTACTTTAAAGGACTGTGGTACATATCCCCACAATAAAGACAGATTAATCATATCCAATAACGGGCTAACTAGAGATAAAGCATCCTTGAGCAGCCTGGTTGGGATGGGGTCTAAGAGACAGGTTGACGGCTTAGATGAAAAAATTATTAGTTATTTGATGAAGGTCGATGGGAGAAAAAGAGTCTAAATACATATCAGGTTTTACAGCTGTTTCTAACCTTGCTGTATCAGAATGCAGATCAATGCCTGTTGAGGGCAAGAGGTGATGGATTTTGTCTCTAATAGTTATAATCTTATCATTAAAGAAGCTCATGAAGTCATTACTACTTAGACCAAAAGGAATAGATGGCTCAGTGGAGCTGTGGTTCTCTGTTAGCCTGGGGTTATTAGTATTTTATTAGTAGTTAGAGTATTCCTGTATGTTTTAAGATTATCTTGCTAGACTAGACGAGATTTTTCCAGTTTAGTGGCATGCCATTTGCGTTCAGATTCAGAGATAAGTAGATAGTCGCTGATGTGAAAATATACAAAAATCTGTTCAGGTGAGCAGAGCAGAGAGCACCGTGGCAACAACACCAATAACCGGAAGTGACACAATATGTTACCGCAAAGCACGTCGTCGTCGCCTTCACAAGGGATTTAAGAGCTCAAATAAAGAGACAGTGTGGAATAGAGGGGGTTTTCAGGCTTCAATTCATGGATGTGGAATTTGGGAATAATTTCACCAATTTGCTGTCAATATTGGATGTTTACGACAAAGGTACCATTAAGGTCATCTTTATTTCAGATGCACTTGCCCAGCCTGGTGGCTCCGCACTCCCTCCCTCCTCAGCTTCAGCCTCCTCCTGCTCTCCAGATGACTCCTCATCCCTTTCATCTGGGTGCTCATTTGATACAGACATTCTTTCCTCTCCAGAGTCCACCTCCTCTAGGTCGTCTGCATGGCCTGTGGTCTTCCAGGTTCCCAGGTTCTCCTATGATACTGAACTACAGCTGGACAGGGCCAATGCTACCGGAACTTTGTTGAATCCTGATACAAAACTAAAATCCGCCATTCTTAATGGCTTAGCTGAAACGATCATCCAGTACAAAATGTACCTCTCTGACTCAGAATTTGAGAATGTGGCAGAAGCTCTTATATTAAAACATCCGTGTTTAAAAGAGCCAGGTTCCATCTCTGGATACGGTGGATGGAAGGCAAGCTTGAAATATAAACTTGATAACTACACTCAAAAAAATCATCCAGGGCATGTGTTGGATTAGCAAACTAGAAATATGTTCACATTAAATGAATTAATCATGTTTATCTCCATTAAATGATTTGTTCTTGTTTGTTTAACATGAATCAAAGAAAATTCAGATGAATTAGATTCATTAATTTCAAAGCAATGAGAACAAGGTCCTTCAAATCAATGACTGATAGGGAGAGCTATTGCGCAAGCGCCACACCCACCGGATGCAGAGAAAGTCGGAGTGGAAAGTTTGACCGCCAACACATGAAAGAGTTTGCCAAGGTAAGTAATTCGGATATATAGATATACACACACGAATGCATTTATTTAAACAGCGTGAATGATAAATAGTACACATTAGACATTTGTGAGTTTGTCACTATTCGAGGCTTTAGTTGCCGGTGACGGCCGGGTAACCGTCCGCGGCTCCAGCGCGTCACTCAAACTGACTCTGCTGCTGATGAGAGAGAGACATGCTAGCACTCGGTAGCTAGCATGCTGTGCTAGCTGTGTGGCGCGTGTGTGGGGTGGGCATAAGTCTAGCGTTTATTTATTTATTTATTTTTTATTTTTGGGGGGGGACTGTATTAACGTTGTATTAACCATTTAAAACTATTTCTCTTTTTTACCAGAAATACATCCCAAAATAAAGTAGTGTCCCATGCCCCGAGATTTGTATGCACCTCAAAAATATATGGTAAGTTGTTAATATTTTTGTCATTCTGTCAATCTGTTATCTACCTGGCAAGTAGTATTGTACCAGGAGTTTATTCAGCTTTGTTATTTCCCCTGGCCTGTATTTGGGTATTTTGTATATCAGGAAATGCAGTATATTTATCATTTACTAATGTTTTTGATTTTGTTTTTCCCTTTTCTTACAGTGACGTGTATGTGGCAGTGCAAGCATTGTGTTGCCAGAGAGAGTAGTAGGTACAAATTACTCAAACATTATAAACTTCATCATCATTATGGAAGAAGCCAACATTTTCTGTGCATATATGTAAATTGTCCGTGCACATTCAAGACATGGAGTGGACTCAACACCCATGTCTATAAAGCTCATTCATATCAGGTTACACAGAAAACTTCCAGTTCAGTAACTTTTAAATGTGAGTTATGTGAATGCAGTGACCTCTCCACTGAGAAAGATTTTTTTGTTCATATTGGAACACATCTGCGAAGTAATGAGACAGTTAGTTGTGTGTTTCTTGGTTGCCCTTTCAAGACAAATGTTTACAGCACATTTTATAAACACAAAAACAGGAAGCATCATCCACACACACTAAAAGATCTCAAAGCCAGTGTAGTTACATTTGTGGACCCGTTACAAGTGTCAGATACCTCTGATAATGTGAGGGATGGCTGTTCTGCTGATCTATCATATGGTGAAGTTGAAACTGAGTCAGTGACAGAAAGTGATGACGGTGCTGTTGAAAATCTGCCACAACTAATCGAGAAAAAAATAGCGGTAATATTGTTGAAATTGGAACATATATTTCATATCAGCAAAAGGAGTAAATTAGTTATTGGAGGAGTTGCATTTTTTGTTAAGTTCAGCTAGTGCACCTGTCACCAAGCATACAATTACAGAAATTTTCAATAGCCATAATCTCCATATTGATCAGGATGTTATCGAAGAACTTGCCAATTCTGTCTGTGTTTCTAACCCTGTGGCTAAAGTTTTGGGCAAGTGTGGCCCTCTTGCCACGTCTTATAAAAGAAAACAATACTACAAGATAAATTTTAGGGTTGTAGAGCCTGTTGAGTATATTTTATCTGTAGACCAAAGAAGGTCATTTCAGTACATCCCTTTATTGCAGTCATTACGGGAAATACTGAGTCACAACAAATTACTGAATAGAGTTATTGAAGAACACATAGCTCAAGAAAATAGAAAGGATTTGCATGGTGATCAGCGGGTTTACACGTCTTTTCGAGATGGTGAGCATTATAAAACAAATAGCTTTCTAGCAGTTGATGCGTTGAGAATTTCCATAAAACTTTACATTGACGATTTTGAGGTTTGTAATCCTCTTGGTACCTCACGTAAAAAGCACAAGCTTTGTGGTGTATACTGGGTCTTAGACAATTTGCCTCCTGGTTCTCATTCTACTCTCTCATCCATTTATTTGGCTGTTGT
>NW_020857696.1:0-764 GCF_000972845.2 Larimichthys crocea
AGTCAAAGTGGAAACTTTCACAAGGTAACACCATATTTTCTTCTTTCTCTAAATTAAGACGAAGAGGATTACTATATCACAAATTAGGTCTCTATGTCAGTGAGTGAAATAGGATTGAATGAATGTTATTTTCTGTTAGTCGCTGCTTTGGTTAAAACAGTGATATTACACAGAGTGTCATGCAAAACAGGTGGGTTGCCCTTAAATAACTTAAGGTATTGTTATACAGATTTTCTGTAAACTAATTATTTTACTTATTACTTTTGCGACGGAGTAACTAATTGGGAGTAACCAACAATAAGCATGAAAAGTTTCAGTGATAAAATTCTTTCTGATTTCAAGATGTAAAAGCAGCCTGGTCATGCCATTATAAGATTAAATTTCAAAATTCAAATTCACTCTAAAGGGATACTACACTTCTTCTGCTTCTTATTGAGAAAGATCATTTTGTTGTCCGTGAATTTCTTTTGTTGAATATCTAATTGTTCCCTGTAGTGTCATGTTGATGAAATATACAAACAAGTGGAGAGACAGCGCCACCTGTTGGACTAGACTGCATGCCAGGATGATGGTGTGTGTTGTTCAGCTTGATAAAATCAGATAAATAATAACTTTTAAATCATTACAGTCTTCAGGCGAGATTCAAGAGGAAAAGATGTCCAGCTCCAGAAACCGCAAGGACGCAGGTGAAGCAGAAATGTTTGTAGTGGAATACAAATCAAATAGGAAATTAAAAGAAGGTTATATCATTTTATATTAATATA
>NW_020857697.1:0-884 GCF_000972845.2 Larimichthys crocea
AGGTCTAAAGTCTGCTCTCAGGTCCAAAGTCTGTTTATTAAATTTTAATGATTTGTAGATTAGCCTGGAGGAGGAAGACAAACGTGGCGGAGAGACTGCGTCCATTGTTTATCTGGTCAATGATCCTGATGAATCCTTAAAAACAAACGACCACGATCATTTCAATAGAATTTTATTGATTTATGTGTGATTGGCAGGAATATGTAAACAGTGAGGGGATCAGCTGACAGCCTCCATACTCTGCACCAATCAATGAATCACTAATGAAACAGGAAATGTTTGAATTTTCACAATAAAATGATGAAACATTTCCTGTTGATGGACATCTGAAAAGAGGAAACAGGAAGTCAGTTTGTTTATGAGTGGACTGCTGCTCTGCTGGACTTCCTGTACAGGTAAATGTTTCCTGTGATGTAGCGCTCCTCCTGCTCCTCCTGCTCCTCCTGCGTCACATGTGGGTCCTCCATGTATCTGTGGACGTGTTGGACTCTGACTAGACTCCACAGTCCGTCCTCCTCCATCAGCTGCAGCTCTCTCTCCAGATCCTTCTTGTATCTGTGTGATGATGTCGCTCTGTGATCGCCTCTCGCCATGCACACCAAACCTCCTGCACACACACACACACACACACACACACACACACACACTCAGAACATCACTTCCTGTCTGTCTGAATGAAGTGACAGCAGAGGCTAACAGCCATGCTAACGGTTGTTAGCCGGTTACCTGGTTTGGCGGCGTTGCAGAGCTCCCTGACGACACTGACCGGAGCGAAACCATCATCCAGAGCGCCGACCATGATCACCACATCAAACGTGTCTGAAACCACAGAAGAAGAACAACAACGCTTGTTTCCATGAACACTAACACATTAAAACACATTT
>NW_020857698.1:0-676 GCF_000972845.2 Larimichthys crocea
GGCGGCATTTATACTAGAACGCTCTTGGCTCGTTTTTGTTGCGGATGCACCTTTTGTTTACATTGTAGACGATAGCTCGAGCTGCGTCCTTATTGGATCTTCACTGTGACTTGCGACTTCCTGATTCGCTGGGTTTGCGGTCATGTGACTTGCGTTGTTTTGTTTTGAATGTTTGGCGGACACAGAAACCGCATGTGTGTACGCATATCGTTTCACTCTTACCCTCGTTTTATACAGCACACTTTTAATCTTAATTTGTCTGCCAAACAATTTATTAATCTTGCATATCATGACTTGACGTACAAAATGACATACAAATATATATTGTCTGTTGCAGTATACACACGGTTTCGTTCAATATTGAAAACATTTATTGAACTTACCAAAAAACAGAAGGATGGTGGTGGTTGTAGATTCTAGAAGACTGCATTCACCAGACTAGGCCAGACCACGAAGGAATCCAACAAAATGCACGTTCGCTTCTTCTTCTGCCTTACTGAGCATGTGCAAGAAAGTATGGAAAGCCCATTGGGACAGCCTTCAGGCAGTTTAACCAGCTTTATTAAATACAGCTTCATTGATTTTCCACAACAAGGTGTAGTAATCCCAATAGTTAATGGTGTTAGGTTAATAAAATGAATTTCTCTTGATTTAATCGTCAAACATGGACACATTT
>NW_020857699.1:0-4125 GCF_000972845.2 Larimichthys crocea
AGGGGGAAGTGAACCCGAGCACTGACCATCAAAACCAGAGGTTTATCACAACTAACACTGTGTCAATAACCATAAACATTTTTTTATAAACATTCCTTATACAACTACAACATTAATGGAACAGGTGTTGTGTTACACAGGTGTGTAACACAATACACATGTGTGTGTGTGTGTGTGTGTGTGTGTCCTATTTAATTTTAGTTCATTTTGAGTTTTTATTGAACTAATTTAATAACTGTCTCTTTTTATGTCATATGCATTAAAACAATGACTCATTTAGGTGTTTTATCAAAGGGAGGGGGAGGAGATTTCGCCCAGAGCGCAAATGTGGCCAGGACCGGCGCTGCACCTGCCTGAAGTCACGAGAAAGAGGCGATTCTTTCATCAACCCCGAGCTCTTTTGTGTCTGTAAAGTTGGCTTTGTAGGCGATGGTCTCACCTGTATTAACACAAAAGTCTGCAGGTTATCATTGTTCACCAGAAAGGGGCTATGTCGACACTGACAAATGCTCCCTTCCAGACACACCCTGCACACCACCTCAGGTTTGCCAAAACACTCCAGGCTCCTTCAAATACCTGGTGCCAGATCAGCTCTGTTCCCAATCTGTCCAGTTCAATTGTGGACACGTTGTTTTCCTTTCGGCCTTGTCCTTTTTTTCCTGACCCTGTGAGGACTACACTGTACTGAATGATGACTGGCATTCAGTTAATAATACATTGCAGGTAATCCTACACTGTGACCTCTATTCACTTTGTACTGTAAATGTCAAATAGTTGACAAATATTGGCATTTCCTAAGTCAACCTACCTTTGAATCTGTTCTAGGGTTG
The DNA here is from genome assembly GCF_000972845.2 of Larimichthys crocea. Classification (NCBI taxonomy): domain Eukaryota; kingdom Metazoa; phylum Chordata; class Actinopteri; family Sciaenidae; genus Larimichthys; species Larimichthys crocea. The sequence continues at coordinate 831 of NW_020857699.1, forward strand.
GTATTGATATTGGTCCCTGATTCCAGGGTGGTGCTTTGTTATCATTAACTTAAGTTAATAACTTTATTAATTAATAATCATAAAAACCAAACCTGCCCTCCCAGATGCCCAACAAATGATTGCTCATTCAGATATTCAGTTATTTTTGTTTAGAGGTACAGACATAAAAATAGCTAGTTATTAAAATAGTTATTAAATAGGACACACACACACACACACACACACACACACAAGGTATATAAAGTCATATACCGTATATATAACATGGTCTTTTCACGGTAGTATTGGAAATAGACACAAAAGAGAAAATATGCCTTTATTATTTAACCATATATATTTTTGATTGTTGTATAGTAACAAAACAATTGCAAAAGTGATAGAATGACACAATTTAATTATACAATATAACATCATTTTATATTGTACAGTATGTCTCATTAATCAAAAAAACACCAAACAAAATCACAATATGAAATGTGATTCATGTGATTTATTAGATTTGTGACTTTTGTTATTTATGTGATTTATTAGATTTAATTTATTTATGTGATGTCATTTGTGTTTTATTACTGGTTGTTATCAGCTCACTCAAGTTACTTGACCCCTAAAGATGAAACAGAGGAAAAATAAACATGCTTATTAATTCCATATAGTTCATTATGTTGAGACATCATATGCTAAGACCTCATTTTAATGCATACTCACAGATAATTGGTCCAATGGTGAGGGGCTTCAGAGGCTCAGAGGTGGAAACAGAGCGGGACCTCCGACTTGTGCAAGACTAAGTGAGCAGGAAAAAAATGAGAGACACCATCAAAATCCAGTGTTTAAGCAGCATTGATCATACATTTACAATGCTATAGATGAAGTGAAAGGTGTGACTTACTGGAACACAAGAGGAGCTCCTTTGGTCACACAAAACAATGAAGGAGGCAATGAAGGAAAATGTCTTCCCATGGGAACAGCAAGAGCAGGGCAGTGAGGCGAGCATGGAGGGACGAGCCACTCTCAATCAGTGACACCTTTCTGTGGTCAGTGGGACACCTGGCACAGATGATGTTACGTCCCCAGTTGGACCAGGGGATGGGGGAGTAACATATAATTAAATTACCAGGAGTTTTGACATAAGACGGTAGACCATGTCACCAAGAAAAGGTGTTTATTTTCAAAATAAAGAAGAAAACGAGTCAACTCAGGACAGGCCCCCCAAAACACACGGAGCTGAATCACCAGTTTTGTACACGGCTCACTCCTGAACCAGATCACACACACACATAGACAACAACCCAGGCTCTGCCACACAGGCCAACTGCAGGATGAGAGAGAGAGAGAGAGAGAGAGAGAGTCGGCTCCACCTCCTGCCTATACAGTATATGCCCTGCTCGCTTGAGTGGCCACAGGTAAACCAGATCACTCATCAGCACAAATGGAAAAAAGGGCAGAACCTAGAGTGGAGGAGAAGAGGAGAAAAAAAAAGGAGAACACAAACAATAACACAGGCCAGCGGTCGTAACAGATGATGAGAGGGTCATCGGGGCATTGCACATCAATATACAATGAACTTTTCCCCATTTCCATTATACTCCACAAACTATCTGCTGAGGCCCAAGTGAGAAACTCACTTGTTCTGGATGAGGGTTTGATGAGTGTGTAGCATAGCGGTCCTCCAGAACGACTACAAAGGATGAATCCACCTCCTCCACAGACACACCCACGTACAATGGTGAACCCACTGGCAAGATGATCTGGCCTGATGGATACGTGTCAGTGTAGTCGGGGCTGCGGTACAGAAACATGGAGGCCAATGCCATCTGCCAGCCTGTAAAGAACATATGTTTTGTTAAGGTAGGTAAGTATTTTCTATCATTATTCCAGAAAGGTCCTGTCCTGGCCACATTTGCGCCCTGGGCGAACCCCCGCCTGGGATCAGTCTGTCCGCCGCCCCCCTCCGCCTTGCCAACCAATGCTGTGTTCTTTAAACCAGTTGACACCATCAGGGAACAAACTGATAACTTTGATTACAGGATCACTGGAGCATGAAGTGTGTGGAGTGAATATTGGGGCATTTGACTGTATTGCAGATTGTCCAACAGAACTGAGCATTTTGTTCAAATTCAGTTCTTATATTGAAACAGAGCTTATTTCTCCTGTAAAACAGAAAATCCATCACACAGTAATCATAATATCATAATAGATGCATCTATGGGATTATAGAGGAGACACGTTGTGTGCTCATGCTGCTGCCACTAACCCAGATGTCATTTACCACAGTGCCACAGGTTCATCACTTAAGATGCTAACTCACACACACCCCCACACTGGAAATTCATGAATAGGTAAATGTTCATCACTGACACATGACTCCATCCAACCAAATGAGAGATTGCATTCAGATGGCTTGGCAAGTTTGTAACATAGAACTTTGTTATGAAAAGCAGCTAGACACTGGATGAATTGTGAGCTTAAATCTAGCCCTGTGTGACCACGCAAGAATTGTAGATGGTGCGTTCTACAATTTCACCGCACTCCTGTGTTGACGTGTAGGTTATGCAAGAGGTTAATTGCCAAAGGGACGTTTAAGTACCACAAACATACGTTACCACACCCACACACCATTCTGGAAAGAGCACGTTTTGCCCAGAAACAGGCGAGACGAAACTTGCCAGTTAATTTTTTGGCGCACAGTGTAGGATACCTGCAATGTCAATTATTGAATGAATGCAGTCATCATTCGTACCCAGGTGTAGAAGTGCGCACAGGTCCAGCACAAATACTCACCATTATTAAACCAACGATGCAATCCATGCCGAAAGGACAAACATGTGTCCAGCAATTGGAACTGACGAATTGGGAACGAGGCTGGACAAGAAGAGTCACTGCAGGACTTTAGTGTTAAATACAGGTGAGACCACCACCTACCAAGCCAACTTTACCGAGCCAAAAGAGCTAGTCGGGGTTGATGAAAGAAACCATCCCTCTTTCTCGTGACTTCAAGTAGGTGGATCATCATATCGACATGAATCAACTGGTGACACGTGTCCTCTATGGAAAGTACAAGAAGACCTGGGATGTGTTTCGAGAGAGTGATACCACCATAGAATTACATCAGTGTGTGATAGCTATTTTTTACATGAATTATAAGATATTATATCAGTACAATAACAATAAAACAACATGCAGTTTTATCATAATCCCAGAAAGTGTGCAAACTAGAAACTTGTTAATAGAGGGTATGACAGTATAACAATAACAAAACACGTATAACTGCATGGAGAGGCGAAATTTAATATAGACA
>NW_020857699.1:4135-5328 GCF_000972845.2 Larimichthys crocea
TACAGAGTTAAGCAGGTGACTGGACGCTGACGGGACGAACAAACTGTTCTAAGCTGCTGGTTCTGGAGGCAGAGGACATGTAGCACACCTCCCAGAGGGGAGGAGGTATAAACAGACTGTGACCTGGATTGAGGCTTCCCTGGCAACTGCTGCGTTGCCCTCCGCACGACAGCACGATTAATGATATGGATTAGTGATTTATTCAGTTCTTTATTTAGTTAAATTGCTCACTATAGTGTGGTGTTTTTTGATTACCCTGTCTACAGCAGTGCTTTGCTCCAACTCCATGCAGCAGGACTCTCCCTGAACCTGAACCATCCCTTTTCACCTGTTTCATTAGTGTTATTATCAACAGGTTGTCGAGTGCCAAAGTTAATGTTCAGACTCACCAGAAACTTTATTTAAATTTTAGTCCAGACTAAGTGGTTTTTCAAACAAATGATGTGCAAGTCAGGAAGCTGAATGAGTCACTGGGATAGGAATATGAATCATTGAGGAAAAATTAGCATCTTTACAGCATCTGTGTTTTTCTGGCACATCATGCTCGGTGCAACCGTTGGATTTGGGTTTTGTTAAGGCACCATGTGATTTGATTCTTTTATTTGAAATATGTCAGAACATGACACAAACAAGTGAAAAAGAACCACAAATTGGAAGGCACAGTTACACAGTAAATGTGTGACCTAATGTCTAACCCAAGATGAGAAGATTTGAAGACTTACCTGAAGCGCTTTCTGTAAAAATCTTAGGAGCAACACCAAAGCGCTAGACAGCCCCATCATGAACCACATCCACGACAACAAACTGAAAACACCTGCCAACAATGTTCCTATGTATAATTGGAGCCGCACCCGGTCCGACCCTCCTTCTTCAGAAGGAGCGCCCCTTTAAACCTGGTGGTGAAGAGGTATGTGGTATATTTTTGAGTCTGCTTTAATTGAACTTATAGGAATTCGCAGAGTAAACAGATGTCTTAAGTAAAATTGGAGAAAGCTTTTAGCACCATAGAATTGAGCGATTGGCTGTCATCTTAATATCAACTATTTTCTGTATGCCTCCCCATTTAAGGTATACATGGTAAGATTGCTGTAAGCCCTGGAGATGACAAGATCCAGGCTTGCACCACTGGTCATCATTACCAAATACGGAAGAATGTATGGTGTTCATAACGTTCATAACATTAATATGTAATC
>NW_020857699.1:5338-15804 GCF_000972845.2 Larimichthys crocea
CCACAAATTGGAAGGCACAGTTACACAGTAAATGTGTGACCTAATGTCTAACCCAAGATGAGAAGATTTGAAGACTTACCTGAAGCGCTTTCTGTAAAAATCTTAGGAGCAACACCAAAGCGCTAGACAGCCCCATCATGAACCACATCCACGACAACAAACTGAAAACACCTGCCAACAATGTTCCTATGTATAATTGGAGCCGCACCCGGTCCGACCCTCCTTCTTCAGAAGGAGCGCCCCTTTTAAACCTTTTGGTGAAGAGGTTACAATGGCTGACCTGAGGAAAATCGTTGAAGCGATCCAAGAAGAGGCTTCTTTCAGGGCAAAGGACACAGATAGCAATGCATTAATTCAAGTGTTTTCAAGTGTCAACATTGTGAACATTGGTTATACCAGCACTATGCTGTGCGTTATAATTCAGTTTTTCAAGTATCTCTTTCACTGTGTTTGTGGCAGTTTCTCTGCGTTCAATGCACCCACATTGTACAGTGAGTCAATAAAGTGAGTGATAAAATACATTTACTGTGTGTTGTTGTGGTGGTTCAGATCTTTTGGGAATTTCGCTTTTTGTGCTTTCCTCTTTTAATGTCCCACACATCGCCAAGGTCCATGTGTGGGTGTGTGGGATTTTTTTATTTTTTTTAAAGCATATTTTTTGGTTCTTTTTATGCTCTTATTGAGCTGAAGATAACAGGGAAGCTAGGGGGCCGAGGAAAGGGGTGAGATATGACACGCAGAGTGATTTAGCCTTCCGATGCGAATTCGAAACCGGGGCCCAGCGCAGTATGACTTGTTAGCCTATTACACAGAGACGGCGCCAGACCAAGGATTTTGCGGCTTTACGGGCATTTGCGTTGGATTGCGGGGGGGGCCACACATTTTATAAGCTATTTACTGTAAACAACATAGGTGGTCTCTTTTATAATAAACGTGAATCGTAATGTCACCATTGCAGCAATTGTTGGTTTTTATTTACAACCGAAAAATAGCTCAAAACGATTGTGCTTTACCATAAACAATGATACAATTGCTGTGTAGCTATTGCTTGGCTTAAACAGAAACAAACCACACTATTAAACAAGGCTGCGACTATCGGCCACAAGTTGTATGAGGTCTACTACGCCCCATTAACACATCATTTTTTTTAATGATACTCAGAACTGCTAACGTGCACCAGTGTGTTTGAATTAGTTCTATAGGTTATTTATAGCTGCTATAGTCCCATCCATCACTGTATTTCTGTTGTTATTGTGTGCATTGTTTTTCCCATTTTCCACCACATCGCTTGGAGCGCCTAGCAAGAATAACCATAATTCATGTCCCCATTAATAAATGGTAGGTCGACGTCTAACCCTCTAGGCCTACGTGAATCTTCGGCAACACTGTCCCTCCCACTCTTCTCTGAATTTTTTGTTTAAGTTCTTTTTCAAATGCCCAACTTAATTACATTGGCCTTACGCTGTTGCTTGCCAACCATGCTTTGGTCGGTGATCAGCTGAAAAAGTTCTTCAAAAGCTGGCAAAAAAACGCGTTCTCGCAGACCCGCAGTGCTTGCGCCAACGGTCAATGCGTGTTCAGTGGCAGTTATACGCTTGGCATTGCCTTCAAGGCGGTCGATTATGAATGAAGATGCTGTAGAACCTTTCTTGTTGTCCTTCACCCCCCCCCACTCGGGGGTGCGTCGTATCTTTCATTCGCGCATGTAAGAAACTTCGAGCTTACTGTACTCTGTATCCACGCAGTTGTATGGTTGAGCTGACGTCGGGTTGTATTTTGGATACATCAGGAAAAGCGGGATCCTCGGGTCAAAAGCTTTGAAGCGCAGCATCGTGTGAGTTGCGCTCCCGGAAACGCTCCCTATTTCCCCCACAAACAGCATCGATGCAACTGAAGTATAGCCTCGCAGTTCGTTCTTGCTGTCTAGCGGTCATCTGTGTAATTCTGCTTCTACAACATTACATGCAAAAGCGGAAACAAAAAAAATGTGAAACGGTGGTTGGTGGGGATGACCGGCTCATTTCCAGGCGGGCACAAGTGAGTCGGAGGTGCGGGCCCTTGTGCACCCCAAAGGCCCGCCCATGACGCCGGCTTCCTGCTCTTACACCACGGGCGCGTTTTTTTTCCATCTTTTTTTCCGTTTCGCTTTAAACCCACTGCGCTACAACCCGCCCGCGTTGTGGGTGATAGTTTTGGCATTTCCAATGCCATCTTGTAGTTAGTGGGTGAACATCCCATCCAATCATCCCCACACACACACACATCACACACACACTTACACACACACACACCACATACACACACACACCACGATTGGTACCTGCCTTTTTATTTAACCATATATATTTGATTGTTGTATAGCAACAAAACAAATTCCAATGATATCGACTTGACACAATTTAATTATACAATCTAACATTCATTTTATATCACACAAAACCACAATATAAAATGTGATTATGTGATTTTTAATTTTTTTTTGTTTTTGTCATTTGTTTTTATTTAATGGTTGCTTATCATGTCTCTCACTCAGTACCGATCTAAAGCATGACAAAGAGGAAAAATAAATACATGGTTATTAATATCCATCACGTCCATTTTGTTGAGACATTCATATGCTGAGACCTCTCATTTTAAGCCCATTACTCAACAGATAATGGTCACTGGTGATGGCTTCAGAGGGCTCAGAGGTGGAAACAGAGCGGGACCTCCGACTTGTTGCAGGAATCAGTGGTGGGAGCAGAGCAGGAAAAAGAAAAAAATATGAGACACCATCAAAATCCAGGGTTTAAGCAGCCCACTGATCATACATTTACAATGCTTTAGATGAAATGAAAGGTGTGACTTACGGCAACCACAATAGGAGCTCTTTGGTTGCACAAGTGAGGTTGCAATTGAAGGCACGTGTCCTGGTATTCATTCCGGAGTCAGGAAGAGCAGGGCAGGTGAAGCGAGCATGCAGGACAAGCCCTGCTCTAAGTCACTGACACTGTCTGCGGTCACGTGCGGACCACTGGGCAGAGAGATGGGAAAGGGTCATAGGGTGGCATTTGGCACATCAGTATACAATATAAAACTTTTTCCCATATGCTTTACCCACAAACCAATATGCCCAAGTGAGACACTACTGTTCTGGTATAGATTAGTATCGCAACAGGGTCCTCAGGGTTTGATGAGTGTGTGGCCATAGCAGTCCTCGAGAACACGACAAAGGGTGAATCCACCCCCCTCCACGAACCCCACCCCCGTACAAAACTGGTGAACCATGGCAAGAGATTGCCTCCTGATGGATCGTTCAGTGTAGTTGGAGTTGCGGAACAGAGACATGGTGGCTTCGGCTTCGCGCCTGCGCCTGAGCTGCCCATCGCCTGCTGGAGCAAATACCTTCTTTTGTTAAGATAGGTAAGTCTTTTCTTTCTTCATATTTTTATTTGCTTTATATCTTTCCTTTTATTCCTGAAAAGTAATGGACAATTTCAGGGTGTATTTAAGATTGTTTCCTGGGCTTTATGTAACAAATATTTAAATACAATATGTCCATTCATTGACAAAAAACATAGGTGAGTTCGAGTATTAGTACGACGAGTCCATAGTGTATGTTCTTTGATGAACTCTTTCCACTTTTGCGTGTCTGAAGATTTTGGTCATATGTTCCATTGTAAACGGAAGCCTAAAACTGATCAACTAGTGTCTGACTATGTGTTTTTTGTCGTGACCTATCTTACGTCGCCTCATACCTGAGTGACCTGTTATGATCACCTGAGGCAAATGCTGCAATCCCGCTCGCCCCATCAGAAGCATGTTTGGGTGATGGGGTCCGGTCAGTAATCAGCTGACACATAATTTCCCAATGTTTCGAGTTTAAGATCCCCTCTACTTCCACCAGAAACTGTATAACAAACTCTTCAGAAAACGATTGACTGCCACTGCAACTTGGAGGCCCAGATTTGATAGAATCGATAGATACGTACCTCTCTCTCCCATACACCACCGAAGTGGGGGGCGTTGGGGTGAACTTTGAAGTCAATCTGGTATGCTGTCAGCTGATCCTTCAGTTGTGGTTCCATGGCTGCAAAAGCTTCCCTTAGCTCCCGCTCAGCACCGCGGAAGTTGGTACCACAGTCAGACTAGCCTTTTTCTTTTTTTTTTCTTCCTTCTTTGGTCGAACCTCCCCTCCTGGCACTGAACGACAAAGGAGCAAGGAGTAAAAGCATCCACATCCATAGCGTTCGAATCTCTATGTGCACCGCTTCGAGTCTGAGGCACTTTAAGATCACACCCCAGCGCTTCTCTGTCCTCTCTACCCATCTTTCTACCAGGTAAAGGCCCAAAACCGTCAACGCTCAGCTGACTATAAAAGGTTGGATTGAGAGAAGTCTGAGACGCTGTGGAGGCTCGATCAGATTGCCATCCGTTTGGCATTACCCCGGCTGAGCCCCCAGTGCTGACAGGGGAGCTACAGTTGAGTTTGATTGGTTTGTTCGAATGGCTTGTCCGTCCCCCGGCAAGATTCCAATACTGGTTCTCCGTTAATTCAGCATAGACTCTTCTGCTGCCTGGATTTCAGTTAGGTCGTTCATCCATGTCTTTGATGAGAAGTTAGTTTCCACTGCTAGGATGCCTTGTGGGTCAAGCACAATTGGCGGGCCCCTCCCCCGCGGATGAGGCATGTTGTAGTCGTCCCACTTCTGGCGCAATGTGGTTTTGAGCAGTTGACTGTGCTTTGACACGCGTTCTGTGCCCTGAGGCGCGCGACTTTACCTTTCTCCTGAAATGCTTATACTCTCACAGCAAGACCTCTCGTTTCGCGATGGCCTAAGGAGCTGGTCGTCTGCGCCTGGATCCATTTGCTTGCGCCCCCATGACCTGTTCGCGCTGATTCAACCAGTTTCCTCCATGAGCTGTTTGTTGTAGGTCAGGGATTGTTGCCATGGCTCCACAGCTGTGAAGCCAGCCAGAAGGTGATACCTTTATTTTCGGATTGAGCCCACTGTTGATTGTTTGCTCGGGTTTCTTTGGACCAGCGTTCTTACATTGTTTAAGGAGTGGGGGCCTCCTTACTCCCGCGGCCCGGTCCTGCCAAACTCTAGCATGTATTTCCTCTTGTTCATTTTTATCTCTGCCGGATTTGTTTGGACTGTCAATTTTTATCGCAAGCTCATTGTCGCGTCAGTTAGCTTCTTGATTATCCGACACACGAGTTCCGATGAACTACTTGTTAACGACAGGAATCTGCTGAAGCCACTGGAGTAGGACCACCGCACTGTTGTCGGATGGTGCGATCATTCTCAGTCCCTTTGAGATTGGACGTTGAGGCTCTGCTAGTGCCGCGCAGAGATCTTAGGCGGGTATGGGATGTTGCCTTTTGGGAGTCAAACCCTGGTCCTAGCCACCCAAAGGAGGTGTGGATGGTGTCTCCTGTATTTCTTTTAACCGTTATGTAAGCGGCCTGTCCCTCCGCTGCCTCGCTCCGAAGCTTAGCGTCACAAAAGATATGGAGATCATACACTCTGCCATCTTGTGCCCTAGCAGGAAGTGCGATGTATATTAACCATAGTGTGGGCCCTAGTACACTCTTGTCAAGATTGTTTCATTGCTGCTTCTCCCAGGTTTAGCGTGTGAATGTTTTTTTTTTTTCCCCCCTTTCTGTTGGAATCATGACGACGGCTTCGGCGGATATATAAAAAGTAGGTCTCTGTTGTGCCTTAATATGACGGGCCCACCTACAGGGTACGGAAATATACCCCAACTGCGTCTCAACCCTTGACCGGGATCTGGGAAGACGGCTGGGCACTCTAGGCCCCGCCCCCTCCGCCACTGCCAGCTTCTCTATTGGGCTCGTTGCCTGTAATTCAGAAACTAAAGACGTATTGCACTGCCCCCTCCTACACTGGCCTTTTATCATGGGATTCTTAGCGAGCAGAGCATGCCGAGTGTGTACTGTGACCTTAAGCTGGAGGGTGAACAACCACAAACACGTTTGTTGCTCACCACTTCATTAACTTAATTTTGTACTAAAAATCTATCTGTGAAATTCTTTTTAATGATGTATTAACTAACGGTATATAAAACATGTTCTCATCACAGTAGTATTTTAAAATAGACACAGACAAGAGAAAATGTTTGTAACTTGCCTTTATTCTAAACCTAAATGACATAATTTAATTATAACAATATTACACATCATTTTTTATAATGTATGTCTCCTTGAATAAAGAAACAAATCACAATAGAAATGTGATTTATGTGATTTTATGGCTTTATGTGCTTTATGTGAATTTGTTGATTTATGTGATGTACATTTGTGTTTTCTTACTGGTTGTAATCAGCTCACTCCGTTACTTGACCCCTGATAGATGAAACAGAGGAGGAAAAAGCCCCATGGTTAATACTTCCATAAATTCAATTTTGTTGAGACATCATATGCTGAGACCTCTGTTAATGCCTTACTCACAAGAAATTGGTCCAATGGTTGAGGGCTTCTGGGCCTCAGAGGTGGAAACAGCGACGGCGGATCTCCTACTTGTGCAAGACTATAGTGTGGGATGAGAGCAGAATAAAAAATGGGAGAGGATCACCATTCAAATCCCGCGTTTGTTTAACGCACGCATGGTTTCATTACTTTTACAATGGTATAGTGAAGCTGAAAGGTGTGACTTACTGAACCAGGGACGTTCCTTTGGTCACCCAAGCTGAGGGCTGCCAATGAAGGAGGAAAATGTTTCCCATGGGACCCGCAAGAGCAGAGCAGTGAAGCGCGCACGGAGGGACAAGCCGTCTCAAGCCCTGCCCCTTTTCTGCGGTCAGTGGACACTCGCAGAGAGATGAGAGGGTCCGCGGGCCATGTGTTTTTTTTTCTCCTCTCCCTCTACCCTCACCTTTTTCTCCCTTTCCTTCTACTCCACCAACCCATCTGCCTAGGCCCAAGTTAGACACTTACTTGTTCTTGATGAGATAGTATCGCGTGGGATCATCAGGGTTTGATGAGTGACTGGTGTAGCAGTCCTCCAGAACGACTACAAAGGATGAATCCACCTCCTCCACAGACACGCCCACGTACAAACGTGAATCCAATGGCAGGACGATCTGGCCTGATGGATACGTATCATTGTAGTCGGAGCTGCGGTACAGAAACATGGAGGCTTTGGCTTCAGGACCCGAGCCTAAAATGCCAGGTGTCGGCCTGTGAAGAAAATATGCTTTTTGTTAAGGTAGGTAACTATGTTTTATTTCTCATATTCTATTATTATTCCAGAATGTACTGGACATTTCAGTATGCATTAAGATCTTGGTTAAGAAAACATTTTTTAAAACAGTATGTCCATTCATATACAAACTAGGCAGACAATAAAAATTGTTTTCTTTTTACTAATAGCTGTGACTGTAAACCATCATGTAGGCGTCTTAGTTACATCCTGAGGCTGAGGCACCTGAAGTTTCTGGTGCTGTGGTATCATGCTGTGTTCTTTAAACCATAGGGGACACAATCAGGAAACACCAAACTGATAACTTTGATGCAGGATCACTGGAGCATTGTGAATATTGGGGCATTTGACTGTATTGCAGATTGTCCAACAAAACTGAGCATTTTGCTCAAATTCAGTTCTTATATTGAAACATAGCTTGTTTCTCAAAAACATCACACAGTCTATCATAATAGATGCATCTATGGAATTATAGAGAAGACACGTTGTGTGCTCATGCTGCTGCCACTATCCCAGATGTCATTTACCACAGTGCCACAGGTTCATCACTTAAGACTGCTATCACACCCCCCACTGTGAAATTCATGAAATGGTCATCACTGACATCTAGAGGGCATGAGCATAACTGTGTTTGCTTTGCTGAGGTATTTAACAGTATTACTTCAGGTCAAGGATGATAAAAGTGACACAAATCAACGATTTGTTAACTGCAAATCAAACAGATTAGTGATGGTCTTTCCTCTGAGGTTAAGAAGTACCTGCTGATATTCTTTCTCTTTGTAAAATAGATAATAAACTGGAATAACACTTAATTAACTAACAAATTAACAGCACAGTTTTACTATTCTGTAAATAGCAACATTCAACACCGCTGTTAAGCATGATGAAAATGTGACACAAGTGATTTTGGTGACTCCCAATGGTTGTATTAAAATGACTCTGTGGCAGACAGCAATGCATGTTTACACTAAGATGAAGAGTCAAAAGCTGCACAAAGACTTTCACCAGGTTTATACTTTTTATTTTTTACTTGTACACATCAGTATTTTACAACTGGTAACATTCAGTCAAAGGCTACTTACAACACGAATGGACTGGGCACGTCCAGGCTTGTGTCTGTGTCCAGAGGATACACACAGGTGAAGGGAATAATCTTCTCAAGGATGAAGTCTCGGTTGTACATGGGATAGATAAATAAATTGTTGGAGTAGATGACATGTGTGCTGTTGGTCTGAAAGGCAGAGAATAGTTTAATTATCACTTCATTAGTCACTTTAATGATTATGTCAGCTCGAGTGGTTTGAGTTAGGTTTCAGTTAAGACATTGTAAGACAATGAAAAGTCCCACTTACTCCTGCTAACCTGGCCTCTCTGCCTGCAGGTCCTATTTTGGGGACCAATAACCCCATCTTAATTATAATAATAATAAATAGATGGACATACAGGCCACAACCTGAGCTAACTTTATAAAGACTATGTGCTGTTTGTGTATGAGGTCTGCAAAAATCCATGTGGCTTGAGGATCCACCAGGCCAAAATGAGATGCTTGAGGGGGGAGTAAGTGGTGCAGTGCACAGGATCAGGGTGCTCCTTCATAAGTCACCCCACGCTTGGCAGAACATTCATGCACTGCAACCTCCACCCTAAAGTAATTCTGAACATTGACAGGTCAAGAGGTCAGCAGCTGACAAATAGCAAGAGTGGCGTGAGTTCAAGTTGGTGTGTTCTGGTATCAAACCGAAGCCAACACTGAAGGAGATTCAGAAAGTTATCAGGGCTGTTACACCATAATCAGAGGCCCTTGTAATATGAATGGATGTCCATGCATGTGACTAACCCTAACCCCTCCCTGCCCGACTTAAATCGTGAATGGGTAAACGTAAATTAGGACACAGTTCAAGATAGTGGATACATTGGAAAGCATTGTTTTTGTCCTAATGGCTGAAAGCAAGGTGGAAGATGCAATGGGTTGTGGCTCTAAAGCTAAATGAGGAGCACAGAGATATACACGTTTGGTTTTTTAAAAGAAACGGGTAGGAAAGAGAAAAAAGAACACAATCAAAATTGTTTATAACAGATGATGGAAAACCAGGTTTGACACATAAAAAAATAAAAAAAAAAAGTCTTTACCCTCAGTGTGTTTCCACAGGCACCTGCTCTGGCCTCCACTTCGTACCACACTACATAAACATCCACTCTGAGCAGGACGCAGTTTTTGGCTTCCAGTTCTCCAGAAAATGGGTCAAAACCAGTGTGAATCAGGCCATCCACATCTAGCCCTACTTGGAGTTTATCACGGCCACAAATAAGCTGAGGAGGCTGAAGTGGCTGATTGGAGTGCTGGACTAAAGAAAAAGAGATGGTAAATACTATATACCAGATGAGAACCTCCATAAAACCATACAGTATTAATGTCATATTTTAACATTATATAAATGTTGCAACTTTTCATAATAGAAAAAGAATATCCTTTTCACAAACAACAACCTGACACTTCAATGTGGGATCAACAGTTTGTTGACCATGGACTCTGCGATGTCTGCCAGTCCTGTTTATCAATGATTCGTTGTCATAAACAAATCGACCCGTCGAACCAGATGGGTCCCCACTCTGCCAGGCTTCCATAAGCGGCCATGTGCCTAATGCTGACGAGCACAATGCCACAGCCCAGCTGTCGCTACACACCCACCCTTAGCATCATTTAGCGTCCAAGAACAATCACACACAACGCCTCCCCCGACTGGCCCTCAGGTAAGACCCTCCACTCTAGCCAGAGCCAGGCGGTTGTCAGAGTGTTGCACCCTCACTGGGGAACCAGCTAAGAAGCTCTTTGCTGCAACACAATTTTGTTGATATGAGATAAAACATAGGGGAATTCAAACACGGCATACTAGGATGAATGATGACTTTAACAACTACATAGCAACATTAACACAGAGGGATTTTTATATGCCTTAGCTGTATAACATTTGTATTTACCTTCACAGACACCACACCAGGCATGCTTTTCTTGGTGAGACTACAATTGGGTGAGAAATCCATTCCCTTGGTGCTGCCACTCTTATGAGCATTTGATAAATTCCTTTTCCTGTGCACATTGAACTTCATCAACCCACACCACGATGGGCCTCTGGCTGTGTGTCCCTGACCAAAAAATATCTGTTGAAATGCCCTGCCACAGCGCCAGCCTCTCCTACATATCCACCAGAGCAATCTAACAGGCCCCCCAGGATCATGACACAACAACACCCTACCCCCACT
>NW_020857700.1:0-9115 GCF_000972845.2 Larimichthys crocea
ACAATTCTGGTATATCACACTAACACTGTCGTTTTTTTTTGCAACATTAATGAAGAAAAACACACACACACATACACACATCAACCCATTCAGTGCAATGAATCAGTTAGTAGCAGACACACCATTTCAATCATCTAAAAACTACAGGACTACTATCAGGAAGCTCATCAAGGTCCACATACTAGCCAACAGTTTGCAAGGATCAACTAACCAGTACTCCCGACGATTATTAAGGTTTTTAACAGACTTAGTGTTCATGTTTAGGCACTGTGTAATTATGAGGACCTACAACTTCTCTTTGGGTATTTTCTACATTCACAGGTTTATTTATGGGATGTCCCATCAGCTGACAAGAACATACGATTTTCCATAATGCTACCAGGTCACAGTTGTAGCTTATATGGTTAAAATCATGCAGCGTAAATAAGACTTCGTTGCTATGGCTGAATCACTCACAGCTGCAGTATCTTTAGTTTGATATAGTAACGATAGGCGAGAAGGTGAAAAATTACAATCCAAAATCAACAGACTAACCATCACACACAAATCAATCAGCAGACAGGAGAAAACTGTAGGCGCTAACTTCTCGCATAATAATCGCAAAAAGACCCAAAAACCCCCACCCGCACTCGACACATAAACAAACGCACGTGAATTCACAAAGCAGTCCTGTATTTATATATGAGTTAATTCATTAATCTCAGCCTGTGTTAAGAGCCGCGCCAAGTTATCACTCACAACAAAGGAGTATTTTAGTGCTCTGACACACCACCAAATACACACACGACATTAATATGTGCGCTCCAGATATGTCCAAGACTTACAGATTTATTTCTTTCAGTTTTCAACCACCAGCTTAGCTAAAGTAGCCTCGCGAAAAGCGAGCGGACCTTCCACTTAAATTCAGTAAAAGGAGCTAAATAAAGGGTGGTCTAATGAAGAAACTCGAATCAACTGATCACTGCATCATTAAATGACCTTATACAAAATAGTAGGAACATTTTTAAAACCCTCCGAGGACGGATTGGGCGGATCCGATGTGTGGGACCTTTTTGTGTGAAAGGTCCAATTAGTTTTACTGATTCATATACTAACGTTTCGTTTTTTAAAATTATTAATGTAGTAGGCTATTGTAGATTTTTTTCACTCATAGTTTGCCCTTATAAAGCAACATGAAGAACCTATAAACCCAAATGTTTAAAGAAGTAAAAAACCCACATTTTGATAGCCAAAACATCATAATTAACAGAGCTAACGTTTATAGGCCATAGGTAGCATGCTAGCGAAATAGACAGTTTAAAAAAATGCGGCCTCTTACCTCAGAAAACGTAGAGCTGGAGAGGAGGAGTTTTCCGGTCGGAGTACAGTAATAATCCGACCCGACACACAAGAAGCAAATTAGATTCGTCCCCGTAATGTCCTCCAATCAAGGTTATGAAATTCAAACAGGTCATGAAACGCGACAGCAGATGTCGTTAACGGGGATGACTATGAAGGGGAAAGAGCTGAGGGCACAAGCCAGCAAGAGTTTGCTTCTATATTTTCTTTCATCGTTTCCGCTCTCCTCCTGTTTCTTTTACCATGACAGACACATACTACACGGTTTAAAATCAGCCGTTCCTACCTGGATTTTATTCGGCCGTACGGTGTAATCCCCACGCACGCACAGTTTGTTTTTATTTTAATGATAAAGCTAGGTTTTTCCATCTATTCCCACGGTCTTCTCCCACGAAATATGAGGCTGAACGAGTTGATGCGACAAAGTCGGACCAAAAAGTTTGGTGTATTTATGTATTATATTTGATGCCGAAGTGACAAAAGACCTTTGAGATAAGATTGTTTTGTGTGTGTGGTGTGTGTGTTTCACAGTTATTGCTTTTAGGTAAACGTAAATCACTGTTAAGACATGATATTTCTTAAAGGGATCTTGCATGATATTTTACTGGGAAATATTCAGAGAGCATCATGGGTTTAATTTCAAACTGCTAAAGTTAACTCAAAGAGGAATAATCAATCCATGGGAATAATAGGTAACTAAATAATAAATATAACTAATGCGAATGTTAATTGCTAGCGCGTCAGCACTAGCAATTAGCACGAAAACCGTTAGCAATGAAACAGGTATTTTAAAGTCTAGTGGCTAAATTGGTGCTAAACATTTAAAAACTTCAAGGCTTAGGGGTAATTGCCTAGCGCAGTAGCAGTGGCCGCGAATGTTAGCATAACATGTCTTTACAGCGAGCGAGCAGGTTAACCATTAAGTTGTGTTAGTGCCTGATGCGCGGACCGCGATAGCATGCATTAGCATGTTTAGCATTACATGTTAACATTAACAGGTTAGAATTAAGCAATGAACATTAACAGTAGGCATGTTGACCATGAGCAGGTTAGCGCTGATGCGCTAAGCAAGTTACATTACATGTGTAACGCTGACGCGCGAGCAGGTAACAGTAGCATGTTTAACATTAGCATGTTTAGCGCTGATGCTCGAGCAGTTAGCATGAGCATGTTAGCATTACATGTTTAACATGAGCATGTTAACATTCCATGTTAGAATTAGCATGTTAACATGAGCATGTTAACGTATGATGGGCTAGCAAGTTACATTAGCATGTTAGCATTACCATGTTGAACATGAGCATGTTAGCATTAGCATGTTAGCAGCGATGAGGCCTCACAGTTAAATTGGCATGTTAGCATTACATGTTTTACATTTGCATGTTAGCATTAGCATGGTTAACATTACATGTTAACGTGGAAGCGCTACAGTTAACATTAGCATGGTATGTAAGTCCTAGTTGATAGATGCTAAATTTATTAGATGTTTAACGAGCTAAGCTGCTCTGCTGTCCTGTCTGCCATTTTAGACAGACAAGTTCAAATTAAAGTGCCAAGAAGCTGAAAATGGCTGCTGCTCGGCTTTCTGTGGCCCTCCCCCGCGTCTTCCTTCAGCAAGGGCTGAGTTGCCAAGCAACCAGGACCTATCAGCACAGCTAATCTGCACTGTTAGAATTAACATTAGCAGATTATTGCTGATGGGCTGACGGGTTAGCAATTAACATACATGTTATAATAAAACATGTATTTAATTCCTAGTGGCTAATGGTAATTAGCACAAATTTTAGCATTGGTCGCTATGTGTTGCAATAGAATGTCGTTAGCAGCTTGCGCTAACGCTCTGCTGTTCTCTGTGTCTGCGATTTTTACACAGACAGGTGCAAATTAAGTGACAAGAACTACTGAAATGGCCGCCGCTCACGTCGGGTGGCCCTCCCCCCCTCTTCTCCTTCACGCAGGCTGAGGTTGCCAAGCAACCAGGACCACCTGTAAATCAGCAGCAGCTTGATCTGCACCTGTTAGAAATGTCAGTTAAGACTGAGAGAAAATGCTGAGAACTGACTCGCGAAAAGGAAGGGACTTACGCCAAACCGTAGTTTCCAATCATTGAACCGCTTAAACCTGAGGCCACGATGAGACCCTTCCGGATCGTTTTACATATCTCCCATGTTGTGTCGATAAATTGAAGAAATGGTGTCCTCAGGGAGCAAGAGAGAGAAACGTTCTTCTGCCTTCTCCAGAAATTTTCCCTCCTTTTGTAATATGGGAGTCCCTATGAGGCGGTTTGGCGGAGTAGTCGATCAAATGAAGCCGCGTACGGCGGACCCAAACTATATGTCAAGAACAGCTTTGGCAGGCGATGTGAGTGATACAACAAATTTTTCTCGGTTTTTCCTATGTAGAAATCTGGCTGTAGTGGGGGCATTTTGAGGCCACGGTAGTCGAATCATTTGTATTTTTCACTGATTTGTCTCACTGTCCGCACGCTAGCTGATGATGTCAATCACTCTAGCACAACATTCGCCACATACACACCCATTTAGAAACCCAGAAATTTTACTAAAAACCTGCTTGCAACTTTGAGCCTTGATTTAGTTTAAAACGGTAAAAGCTGTCGATGAGTGTAGTGACCCTGAAGATAGGAAGCATACCTACGTTTTTAAAGTTTCAAAAAACGAAGTCTCTCGGTGAAAGTATGCAGAGCAAGTTCATTGTTGAAAAGGTCTGTTGAAATGTATTTGTTTTTTCCGGGCCTCCGCCAGTTCAATTTCCCTATGGGAAATGTGTTTCGCAATAAATCCGCAATAAATTCGCAAAAAACATGCCGAAACGCGTAAAAAAGTCCATAAGCCATCGAGTCCTGGCCCGAGCCAGTCGTTGTTGATACCCGTTTTGTGTATGTGCGACAAAAACTCTGGGAGAGAAGCGAACCGAAAAAAACAACGGAGAAACGGGAAGACGAAAATAAGAATAAAGCCCGAGAGATAATAAAGAGTGTGCTCCTTCAGGCACACGCAATAAGAAGAAGCGGCGGTGCAAAACATATAGTGTGCGCTTTCAGGCACACTCAATAAGAGCCCGCGGTGGATAACATATAGTGTGCGCTTTCAAGGCACACGCAATAAGCGCAGTGGATAACATTATAGTGTATAACGCTTTCAGGCACACTCATAGCGCGGGGAAACATATAGTGTGGCGCCTTGCAACGCACACTCAATAAGAAGGCACCCACACCAATAAGCCCGAGAGTAATAAAAGAGTGTGTCCTTCAGGCACACCAAGTAAGAATAAGGCGCGGTGATAAACATATAGTGTGGCGCTTTGCACTCACACTCAATAATAAGCCCGAGAGGTTGTAAAGAGTGTGCGCTTTCAGGCAACTCAACTAGAAAAATTTCTAAGAAGTTTGATGTGCCTGCTCGGCCCCGGTCTCCCCATACAATTAATACTGACACTGCGCAGCAAATTCAGTACTAAAAAGAAATTTTTGAGAGTGACGAGGGGGCTGTTGCTGGGGTCTGTATTCAAAAAGCCACACCTCAAACAGTCCCCATTTTTTAAACAGTTTTTTAGACACAGGAAGCAGCTAGGCGCTTACGTGCTAGCAATTACATTAAGCATTTTTATCTTAGCATGTTAGCGGGCTGAAGCGCTAAGGCAGTTAACATCAGCATGTTAACATTAGAATGTTACCATAGCATGTTAAGCATTTTAGCGGCTGATGCGCTAGCAATTACCATTAGCAATGTTAGGGTTGATTGCGCTAGCAGTTAGCAATTAGCATGTTAACCATTAGCATGGAACGTTGATGCGCTAAGCAGTTAAACATTAGCAGTTTAGCATTACAAAATGTATAAAGTACTGGAGTAAAGGAGTGGAGTAGAAGTACAAGTGCTAATAATCAAAAAACTGACTTTGAGTAGAAGTTGAAGTGTTTCTTTAAACACCATACTTAAGTTAAAGTACTAAAGTCTCAAAATGTTCTTGTCTTAAGTATGGCAAGTAGAAGTATGTAAAAAAAATGCTACTCAAGTACTGAAAGTAAAAGTACAAGTAAAAGTACTAGTACAAGTAATGTTGTTTATATTATTTGCAATAGGTTATTAGGCACAAACTTCTAATGGTTCAAGTTTGTACAATGTTTTCACGGGTAGAGTTCTCTGATTTTCCCATGGTCTGTGAATGTGGCGTCTGGATGACTGCGACGACGAGGGGGGCGGGGGAGCAGGTGAGAGAACGCGCGCCTGGTTGAGTCAGGTGGCATGACGTACGGCCGCACGACGAGTTGATGTGAGACCGGGTCTGTTATGTTGTTTTTTTTTTGGCGTGGTTACGGCCGACAGTAACCGAGTACTGGACCAAACCGTTCACAATAAAGCAAGTTTGTTCAATATCGCGCCTTGTCTTCAACACGTTTCCGGCTGGACGAGACAGTAGTACAAGTAACATTAGCACATGAAAAAATGTATGCGGGAAGTAAAAGTATTAAATTCATAAAAATTGTAGTGCAGTAAAGTAGAATTGGGGGAAAAAAGAATACCTCCCAAAAATACAGATACTGCATTTAGTACTTAAGTACAGTAATTAAGTTAGTTCCACTTCGTTACTATAAATCTCTGTGCAGTAGCATGTTTAACATAGCATGTTAACATTAGCAGGTTTAACGCTGATGCTCTAGCAGTGAACATGAGCATGTTAGCATTAACATGTTAAACATTAGCATGTAGCTTAGCATGTTTAGCATTAACATGTAACATTAGCATTTTTAGCATAGCATGTTAACATTAGGCATGTTATGTGCTAGCAACAGTTCTCCAAAAAAGTACAGAGAAACTACTGCATTTTAGTACTTAAGACAGTACTTAAGTAGTTTCCACGTTCGTTGCTATAACATCTCTGTAGCATTACATGTTACCATTAGCATGTTTAACAGTACCAGGTTAAATTAGAATGTTAGCGCGATGCGCTAAGCAGTGTATCATTAGCATGTTAGCAATTTACCAATGTGAAGCAGTGGGCATGTTAGCATTAGAATGTGAACGCTGAGGCTCGAGTAGGTATAATGAGCATGTTAGCATTAACATGTTAACATTAGCATGTTAAGCATTAGCATTGTTAAGCATATGCTGTTGCCGGATGCGGCGAGACAGTTAGGCATTAAACAGTTACCATTAGCATGTTAGCATTAGATGTTTAACGCTGATGTGCTAGCATTTAACATCAGCATGTTAACATTAGCAGCAGTTATCATGAGCATGTTATTTAAGTCCTAGTGGCTAATACTAATTATCATTAGCATGTTAACGCGCTAGCCTCTCTGCTGTCTCTGTCGGCAGTTCAGACAGACAAGTTTCAAATTAAGGTGCATGAACTACGAAAATGGCTGCCGCTCGGCTTCTGCTGCCCCTCCCCCCCCTCTCTTCCTTCAAGCAGCTGAGGGTTTTGCCAGCAACCAGGACCAACTGTAATCAGGGGAGCAGTTTTGCACCTGTTTTAGAATGGCAGTTAGAGACTGAGAGAAATGCTGAGACTCCGCTCGAACAGGAAAGACTTTTCTGGCCAAACCGTAATGCCAATCATTGAACCGGGCTTAAACAAACCTGAGGCACGAGGAGACCTTCCTGATCATCTACATTTTCGTTTTGATAAATGAAGAAATGTGCCCTCAGGTGCAAGAGAGAGAAACGTTACTTCTGCCTTCCTCCAGAAAATGTACCTCCTTTTTTAACATGGAGTATAATGAGGCCTGAGGATGGAGTGTGCTGCCGCTCTTTATGTTTTCCTCCCGCCAAAATTATAATGTCAGAACAGCTTAGAGGCGAATGTTGAGTGAGACGAATAAATTTTTGCTTACGTTTTCTATGTATAAAGCGTGTCTGTAGTGGGGCCATTTGAGGCCAAGATGTCGAAATACGGTTTTTTATTTTTTCACTGACAGTTTGTCTCTCCTCTCCACGCTAGTGATGACATCACGCACTCTAGTCTCTCGAAATTTCTCGCAATACACACCCATTCTTTTTTGGCATCGGTTTTTGGCGATTTTGGCAAAACCGTTTGCCGAAACTCTTAGAAAAGCGGAGAAGTCAGAGCAATCGAGTTCTGGCTGAGCCAACGTTTTGATACCCGTTTTGGGTTGTGCGACAAAAACTGTGGGAGGAGGTAGCGAGCCAAAGAAACGGGCTCAGAAGAATAAGCGCCGGTGGATAACATGTATGTGGGCGTCTTACACACACACTCAACAAAGCAGAGAAGGTTTTGGATCAAAAATCACGCAACTCTTTAACTGTTCCTAGTCTCACCCACCATACTTTTTAATACTAACTGATGTTTGGGGGGCAACACTATAAAAATCAATACACCCCACTAACCACGAACCACCAGTCAAAAAAGAGAAGACGAATCATCACAACGTTGGGCCATCGGAACACACAAACCTTATTTCTACAGTCCATGTTATAAATTTTACAGACATTGTGGAGTAATCAAAACTGCTGCAAAGAATGTTTAAATCTAAAAATACATTAATATACAGACATTATTCATTTGCATGGGAGAGTGGAAAGATCCAGGGAGTTATGATTGAAGGGGGAAAAAGAACTTTAAAGCTAACTTAATTCGGACAAAGAGGAAGGGTTTTGGGGTTTCATTGTAGGGGGTGAGACTATGGAACAGGTGGAGCCATGAGCTGAGCAATGTCACAAAACATAAACAGTGTAAAATAGGTACGACACTATTTTTTGGAGGTAACGGGATGAGGGAGGTGTTGGGCACACTAAAGTGTTATGAGGTTATGTCGCCTTGTTTTGGTGTTTGTTTTGTTTTTTAGAGTTAGCTGTAGGTGTTTTTTTTTAATATAAGTTTCTCTTCATGCATGTGTGGTATGTTGTGTGGTATGTGTGTATTGATTAATTGTATATGTAGATTGTGTGTTGGTGTTTTTGTTGTAATACAGTCAGAAGATATTTTATTTATCGATAAGTAGCAGGTAATAATCTAAACAAGATGGCAAGGAGCTTGGTATTGTCAGTCATTATTTAAAGAAAGGGGTGGGAGTTTTATCAGTTATTCTTCTTCTCACTCCTTTCAATATTGTATGTCTTAATGTGGTAAATGTGTTTTGGGTTGTGTGTTTTTTTTTTTTTTTTTCCCCACCCCCCTTTTTTTGTTTTTTCCTTACTATTTCTTTTTTTAATTTTTGGGTTGTTTGCATATTTGAAATAAACACTTCAATCAATCAATCAGTCAATCAAACAAACTGTGCTCTGCCATGCAATGAGAGCGTGTTACTGTCTCTCTGTAGGTTACCAATCAAATGTTCAAACACTTATTATATGCGACCCTGACTTTCCATAGTTTAGCTGATGTATATAATATGGCACGAGATGAGCTCAGAGTTAAAGCTCAGTTATTGCTGCCCAGGGAGGCTACTAAAAGCAGGTGCTTCAACATGCACACGTCTGATTTAGACCTGCAAATCCACCCATGACAGACTATGTTGCTGTTTGCTGACTGTATCTGGAAGTCCAGAACTCAGTGTTTCAACTGATGACTTTAAAACTGTCTGTGCAGATGGCGTGTTTATGCCCAGACAGGGACGCCATCGTCAGTATTGCCAGGCAATACTACTTTTTATTGTAGTATTGCCCGGCAATACTACTTTTCACATGTGATGTGATGGGATTTTTAGTTCAGATAACTGTGTCGACGAAAGTTTTTCATGCTGCCAGCTGCCCCCAAAACCCTTTGTAATAGGCTCAGGGCCGGCCGCTGGCATAAA
>NW_020857701.1:0-934 GCF_000972845.2 Larimichthys crocea
TCGACCACTTTGACAACTTTAACCAATTCTTCCGCATGTCTCCGGATCAGTGCCGGCTCTACGGCCCCGAGTTTGTCGTCAGGTACGCCAAATTGCATGCCGGGATAGAGGCACAGTGCGCTAACCCATTCTCCGTGCTCGACTTTGGGCCGTACGACGTGGTGGACGGGGAGCCCGAAGAAGGAGAAGGAAAAGTAAAAGCAGGAGAAGCAGGAGCACGAGCAGAAGTAGAAGGAAAAGTAGAAGCAGGAGAAGCAGGAGCACAAGCAGAAGAAGCACGAGCAGAAGTAGAAGGAAAAGTAGAAGCAGGAGAAGCAGGATCACGAGCAGAAGAAGAAGAAGAAGAAGAAGGAGTCCACGGGGACAGAGTCCAGCCTCGTTCGGCGCTGAGACGCGGCGGTGGCGGCGGCGGCGGCCTCATCCCCTGCATGGAACAGTTCTGCTGGGACGACGACTTCAACGATGCTCAGATGATCCAGGTCTGCTCGCACCCCGTTGGCACGTGCGACGCCATACAGAGATGGTCCCGGAGAACAGAACTCAACTAAAACAATGGATAACTAAAATAAAGTAGTGGCTCTGTGATACCAAGCGTTTGTGTCATTATTTCCTTTATTCTGTTTCTTACTCTGTTTCTATCATTAAAAAAAAAAAAGAAAACAAAAGATGACTGCTTCAAGAATCACAAATGTCATGCACATACGCCTGCTCACACAAAGGGATGTTTTTTTTTGGACGCCGGGTCACATCGACCCAGAGGACGACGCGAGGGCTGCTACTACTACTACTACTACTACAATAAAGTAGCGGCTCTGCGATCATCCTTTTCCTTTATTCTGTTTCTTACTCTGTTCCTATTGTCAAGAAACAAACTAAAAACAAAAGATAACCGCTTCAAGAATCACAAATAATATGAGGTGTCTGCACATAGATG
>NW_020857702.1:0-1003 GCF_000972845.2 Larimichthys crocea
AAGGTAGGTAGGTAGAAAAGTAGGTAGGTAGGAAGAAAAGTAGGTAGGAAGGACGGTAGGTAGGAAGAAAAGTAGGTAGGTGGGTAGGAAGGAAGGTAGGTAGGTAGGAAGAAAAGTGGGTAGGTAGGAAGAAAAGTAGGTGGGTAGGTGGGTAGGAAGGAAGGTAGGTAGGTAGGAAGAAAAGTGGGTAGGTAGGAAGAAAGGTAGGTAGGTAGGAAGAAAGGTAGGTGAGTGAGTGAGTGACTTTATTAATCCCCCCGATTAGGTCGCCGTAGCAGTCCGGTATATTTGAATACAATAAAAATACAATAGAATAAAATAAAAACACAGAATGGGACAAGCACTTCAAAAACACAAGATAAGTAAATAAGTAGATGAGGTGCAGTGGCAAGACCTTAATAAGAAACACAAAGTGGAATGATGACCTTCCTGACTGTGTCAACAAAAACTGAAACATTATGAACTCCATAAAGTTCAATTCATGACAAAGTTGTTGTATTGGATCACGTTATACAACTGTACCTGTTGAAGTGAAAGATTTAAAACACTTTAATCTGACACAGAAGCTCAAATTTTCAAAATAAAAGCACAACAAAACCATTATATATACATTATATTTCAAACACAAAACTGACACACGATATATACAAAAGACATCAGGCTGAAGTGACTACAGTATAAATATAATTTAAAGACTAATGCAGTGCTTCTCAACCTGGAGCCACAGATGACAGATCAATGAGGAAATATTTTAGCATCTTTCCAACTTGAAATTTAACAATCTCAAAACAACTGGAGAGATTTCAGGATAATATGGTGGAAAGGTTGGTGGCCACGCCTGCTGATAATAATATGCTGTAAAGAGAAGCATTATTTTTCTGTTTTAGAGATGCTTCAAAATGTATAAAAACAGAGCACAGGAGGAAACGTA
Organism: Larimichthys crocea; assembly: GCF_000972845.2. NCBI lineage: Eukaryota > Metazoa > Chordata > Actinopteri > Sciaenidae > Larimichthys > Larimichthys crocea. The sequence continues at coordinate 932 of NW_020857702.1, forward strand.
TCCCCAGATTTAAACAACATAATGTGAGAGAGAGACAAACATACTGCATTTAATCTGGTATTGCAGCCGCAG
>NW_020857703.1:0-655 GCF_000972845.2 Larimichthys crocea
ATACTCGAGTACAGCTGTCCATGTTTACCACAGGGGCAGTTCAGTTATGGAAAACAAACTCATTAATTGGTAGGCTAGTCAGTGAGATCAGCTGCTGCTTTAAGTGTAAAACTCTTAATGAATGTTGTTATTATTAATATACATGTTCTCTATGTTATCTAATTTATTTATTCACCCATTCACTCTTTAACTCCTTCCTCCTGAGTGTGACTGTGTGTGTGTGTGTGTGTGTAGGTCCACTTGTTTGTGATTGCTCAACACTCTGTGTCTTCTATATTTTTATTTATTTACTCACATTTCAGATTTTCAGTGTGCTGCAATCATTTCATCATACAGCTAGCAGCCTTAGCCCGAGCAGTGTGTGGGTAAATAGTACAAACATCAACATATTTTTCTCCTATGGTATTGCAGACATGAATCTTGTTCTTTGTCACTGAGATCTATGGCCGTGTTACACTTTGCAAGTTGCATCGGCGTTTCCCCAGCCGGCGCTGCTCGGAGGCGGATGGGGTAAACAAACAGCTGCAGCTATTGACAGAGCTGTTAGGTTGGTGCACAGGCCGAAGTGTTTGGTGTTGCAGGAGGGACGAGAAGCTTTGAATTACAGAGCTGCTGCTATAACGAAGGCAGTGTCTAAAACCAGGACGTAGTCTCA
>NW_020857704.1:0-563 GCF_000972845.2 Larimichthys crocea
TCCTTTTTCTCTTCTTGGCTTCCTCCGTCAGCGTCACTTTCAGTCCCTTCGCTTCTTCCATTAACGGCAGCTAAGCCTGGTTACATTGCCCAGCTCCGGTTCTGGCATGACACCGGATCCTTTCCCTATCAGCATTCCCCGCACCCTTAGGACCTGAAAACTTCCTCTTCTTCGTGGTGGTACAAACACCAACACTCCTGCTCTCAGTTACCTGGCTAACAAACGGAGCTAACAGCAGCTACAGCTTGATGCAGTTTACTACACTGTCCATCAGGAAACTCCATAAAATATGAACCAGCTTCACCAAAACAAGAGAAAACGTTGGTGCTGTAAAAGGTTACGTACTTCTCATGGGTAATCGTATCCATTACAGTGCAGAAACAAATTTATTAGAGCACCGTCCAGTGTAAAGTTCATACCACAGCTGCCTTAAATTAACAACATTGGTAATCACCACAAAAATCTGTAATAGTTAATGCTCTTTAACTAAAATGATATTTTTAGTGCTAAAATATTAGTATTATTATAAAAGCACATTATTATTTCTTGATTAAGATGTCAAG
>NW_020857705.1:0-5959 GCF_000972845.2 Larimichthys crocea
CATGGATATTCATAAAGGAAACAGGACACTTTGTTTGCATCAATTTGTCAAGTACAAACTCAAAACCTCATGAACCATGCTTATTAAATGAAAAAGCAGCTATAATTGATGATAAATTAATGAACACATGCATATAACAAAAAAAAACCACAACACAACATAAAAACACAAACAAATACATATCTCTGTCCCAAGTACAACCCTTTCCATCATGCCATACTGTAGCACATAGTAACTACCCACCATGTTGTTGGGCTTTGATACCCAACAGTCTGTGTCATCCTCAGACTCGTTTCCTAGGAACATTATTGAAAATGATAAACCATGAATGTCACAGTTTCAAATGAGGACTATCAGACAAACCATCCGTCTCTGTTCCCAAAAATACAACCATCCTATGGTTGCTCAATACTGTGATGTAAATCACACTTAAGCTCAACCCTTATGATCTAACAACTCTATTTGCCCATGAAAAATGAGCATATAGTAAAAGCTACAGTTACATGTTGACAACATTGTTATCAGTTCCACGTGTATATTCACACATAATTGCATCATGGTCGCTGAAGTACGTCTGCAGCACAACACAGCTCACATCGAAATGTGTTGTTTTAACATACACATGATCAATTAGTGTTCCCTTTGCTGTTGTGGCTTCTGAAACATTAGTGAACATAGCCTCTTTGTGTCATAACAGTTGCAAATAATTGTAGCAACCACGTTTCATTAAAGTCTCCCATGACAGTAACACTGTCACTTAGTGGTTCCACATAATCAAGCAACTTCCCAAGATTCTTTCTAAAAAGAGACATGGGATACGATGGTGGGCGATAAACAACCGCAACCAACATTCTGTTTCCAGTAAAATTGTATATCAGACATTCGATATTGACAGAAGTTACTTGTATAATGTCAAAGACCAAATTGTCTGAGGTATACATACCAACACCACCATGTTGTTGGGCTTTGATACCCAACAGTCTGTGGTCACTATAAGACTCGTTCCTAGGAACACTATGAAAATGATAACCATCAATGGTCACAACTGAGGGACTATCAGCAAACCATGTCTGTCGTAACAGCAAAACACTGAGGCCTTTAAATGCTGTATACACGAAGCAAGGTCTTTCACGTGGCGTCACGCAAACCATGGACATTCATTAAAAGACGCTGAAAGGCATTGTTCCAACATTTGTATGTTTGAATGTTGTCAATTAGAAACGGGGACATGCTGTTTAGAGCCTCTTTAATGCTGTCTTTACAATATATGGCCTTTTCTTTAAAGTCCTTCAGAATCAAACCTGATAGACTTCTGACACGGCTTAAAGCAACATATGCTTGCCCACGGTTGAAACACTCTGTCTAATGACACTTACACCGCCTCATCAAACAGTATAGACCCTGTACTTTATGTACTGTGCAAGCCCAAGCTAGTTGAGTTGGGAATTGAGTCGCTATGCCCCTTTCTCAGTGACCCGTTCCTCTTCTGCATCAATGCCAACAGAGGCTGGGTCAACACCAGGTGGATGTGCACAGCGCGTTCTCCTCACAAAGTTTGCCAACGTCCGCATGTCAAACTTGACGTAGACTTTACCAGGAAACTTGTTCTCATTGTCAGCATAGACAATTTCTGAGACTAAGCCGCACACCCCATTGACTAAACCGTCAGCAACGTCAACATTTTTGCACAACGTGACACCGGGCTCCTTTCCTAAACAGTAAGTCTTCTCCAAGCAGGTATTCCTGGCGTTGGAAGATGACCCTTTAACAAAACAGTTTACCTTGTTTTGGAACTGTTGATGTAATCCTGAGCACTAATACAGACATATCAGGACATGTTTCATAATTGTTCTAAATTATGTTCCCTGACTTGTCTTGTGGTTGGAAAAATATATTGTACACTAGAGTGATTGCTTCACCGTTTCGCGTCTTAAGGAGTTGTAAATCACAACCCCATTGCAGTACCCTTAGGTGTGTTCTCACTCTGTTTAGCAGTTGGCAAATTGCTGATCTTTTTGCCGAACCAATTGTGTTTAACACTGCAAGCGTTGAAAAACAGACCACAAATCGAACCAAATTTTGAACCTAAATGTTTTCCACGCACTGGAGGCAATCTGAGACAAAAAATCTCCAACAGACAATGAGCCGGCTACTTTCCAAAAAATGTGAACTGTCGCCTCTTTTTTTAATTTGCCGTAATCTCCCATGGATGTAAGCCAATACTTTATGGTCAACCATGAGATTCATCGATGATTAAAGTTGCAAGCTACTATATTTAGCGCGTTAAAGAGTTAGTCTTTTCCTCCACCCAGAGGTGTGTGTACGGTTAAGCGTAAATCTTTTACCAATGCCTGAATGTGCTATGAATAGGTTGCCATTTAAAACTATGCGGCACATCCCTGTTGGAGCAGTCAACAACAACCACAACTGTCATCTGGTGATGACACACCGGTGCTAAAACCCTCGTTGCCTCGTACTGAATAGCCTTTATTAAATGGCTTTTACCTGTGCCAGCACCACCTGTAACAAAAATGTGGAATGGGTCTGGCTTCTGTCCCTGTGCCTGCTGCACACACCACTGTCTGACTTGATAAAAAATACCCATCTGTGTCTCATTTGAGGAGCGAAGTAACGCCAAACCGTCACTTCTGCACATGGTGGCTATTCCGTTTTCTAAATGAGCCGTCTGTTCTCGCTGAACAGCTAAGCTGGGTATACTTCCAGCGGCTCGTCACGTGGCTTGGGTTCCCTCTGCTAGATTCCCTGCCATTCTAATCTATCTAACTCCTGTTCAGGGCACAACGACACCAGGCATCATAAGCATCCCATCATTGTTGTGAGCTCGTTCAACATTATCTAACCTGCTCACTTTCGACTTCAAATGCGCTGCGATTCCTGTCAACCCACAGATTGACAGAATGCATCAAATTGTCACCGCATATCACTGGCCATTGATATAAAATCTTGAAATGTAACAAAGCCCAGGTTTTAACTGTTCTTTTGCGTAATATGGCATGAACCAACTGTAGAATGCTTGATAAAACAATTCGGGGTTTTTAGTTTCAGAGAAACGCACATAGCGCACAACCGCAGGTGTGTGCGTGTTTCTTAGAACATAACCCACACTTGTTTCCAAAGTTGGAATGCGATTGACGCCGTTTCGTTTTTAGACAAAACGCGATACTGCGATGCAAATGAAGCCAAACACATGTCGCGAAAAACAACAGCAGACGTTGGCCTGTTCCTGTATCTGTCTTCAATTGTTCAACATCCACATGATGTCATGGCCACTGAAATTAGGCGATGAAGACTTTTGTGTAACATCTTTAAAGGCACAAACTCATTCTAACCACGTCTGTTCACCCACAGGAACAAATACAACTTTTCGCGAACACTCTTTCAGATGCGTGTTTGTGAGTCTATACAACAGCCTTCCTGAGCACTACGTTCGGTTTGGAGTAAACACTCCCCAAATTTTTAAGGCTCTCCTTTGGCTCTTTGTTGCCCCCTCCTTAGCTGCCTCAAGTTGTGCACACTTGCAAACAATAATCCCATTTCTTTCTCTGCTTTAGAGATGTAAGAAATGCTTAAACAACACAGGCTACGCGTCAACTACAAACTGGAATGTAATATTGGCACTTCCAACACTTCAAGAGGGTTTGCTATATTGATTGATCCAAAACAGCGTTACGCCTGCTCTCAAAACAACTTGTGTTTTGGTAGCCACAACGATCGAGCAGCCTCAAATCGACCCTGGCTAACACCTACATGCCAAACAATTGCTCAGCAGTTTCAAAGTTAAGGCTGTCATCTCTGACACGCTGCTTTGATCTTAGACCATGATGTCTGCAGCATCCTCCTTTTTCATTAGCGAGTCTTTCCCTTTACAATTGCACGCACTCTGTTCCCTCAGTGAGCTTGGACGCACATGAGTCCTCATGAGTGAGAGAGCGGAGAAATGAACGTACGTGCAGATGGCGGCCTGGGAAAATTGAAACGACACACCGTTTTGCCCTTCTTACAGGTTTTGCGTGTCGTTCTAGAATGCTGCTGCACAGTGTGTTAACAGTGTCCATAATCTTCCCCAGTTTGTGACGGTAATTCGGCAGCAAGCATAACGATCAATGAACTGAATTTACCTCTGCATCTGTGTTTTTATCAATAATGGGGAGCATTCTCGATCCAAAAGAGGGCAATGGACATGTGGGGAAACACGCTGCTGGAATTCTCCCATACTATAAAAATGTCCTTTATTTTGCCAATTGGATTTGCTGGAGAGCAATCAGCACTTCTCTTGAGGAAAAAACAATGCCGCGGAAATCAAACATTCTCGCCGCAGTGACAGGATTACCGCCCCGCTCACACCTATCTGCCCCCTCTAGCTGTTCACACGGTCTGTTCGACCTGCCTGCTTCAATGCTAGAAGAAGGTTTTCAGCGCACTGTCAGCTGCAGAAAGGAACAAAACCACGTGGGGCCTAGCTGCCTTACACAGCACAAGCAGTCACGCTGCGCCCCCTGCCACGCTGGGTGCCCTATCGTTTTGACCGTTGCCATCGTCAACCCTGTAAACACCCGCTCCCTCCGCGCCTCAGTGTTGAAGGTCTCACAACTGACTTGTGATTCCTTCCTTTTCCTTGCCCTTTCTCCCTGCCTCCTTGACACATTGACACCCCTGTTCAAGTTCTCCCTATTGAGCCACACTTACTCAACATTTTGTGCAAACGCGTTCCCATCTGCATGTAAAATTCGGTTATTAAATATTCCGCGACAAGTCCACGGATGCGTCTCGCATCGTGGTATCTTAGGCAACCTTTGGGGAAACAACACGGAAGCATCTAGCTTCATTCCTGCATGGTCTGTCAAAAGCTTAACAGGACAGTTACCTTCTGCTGGAGCCAAATTCAATTGTCATCCTACTGGTCCACGCGCCTCCTGACCAATTCAACAGGCCTCCCGCGGTGTCCTGCCGCTACAGGTGCTGCTGCCTGTCGTGCAAAAATTTCATTCATCTGCGCCCGATGCCGTCAACACTACCAGTTTGTGATCCTGTTGGACATCTGGATTTATTTCATCATCTTTTACTTCTTCGCCACTCTGTATAACGTGGACGTCTTTCTTCATCACTTTATTATTATCTTTAAATATTGCAGCGCCTGTTAATATTGTGCCGTGTCCATACTATTCATTTCATAATGGCCTTTATACGTAAGCTTGCGCTTGAGCTTGATGGGCCAATAAAGACCCATCATGACGTACGTGAAGCAAAGTTGGTCGTTTTGAACAATGTTTGCTGGAAACACAACGTAACAGGTCCATGAACTCCATTTCCCCACCTTGGGCAAGGGCCAACATTTTCATAAAAGGGATATGCAGGGCTATTAAATGCTGCTCTAACTTATTTAAACATGCCAGTTCACTTGGAATAGGGCCAAGTGCCAAATTGTTTTTGCTACTTTCAGCTGGCACTTCACCCTTATTAATTTTATAATGGCACGTATAACAAATCCATAACTCACTTCTAGGTGAGTTTAACAAACTACATGGACTTTCACAACTCCCACTGCAAGAGTGTAGATAGTTGTCTGTAATTCACTGATCTGCAATCAAACACACACCAGCTTTCTGCCTATAATCTCTTTTCTACACTGCAGACTTGATGCTCTAAAACAATAATCTATGGCCAAACACAAACCTACACAAAATCTGGCCCGTCTTTACCTATCTCTACAAAGCGCTGCATAACAAATTGAAATCCTGCCATGTGCTTTAATTTGGCTGCCTTTTATTTCTGTTGACTACTGAAACTCAGCTGATTCAGTACAACTCTGCTCTATTGTAATTAACCGCATGAACTTATTGGTTAAACAGTTCATATAAAATACCTGCCATGTTATATAATGTGACTGCTTTTACTGTGTAATCAAAACATCTGTAGCGCCTGCATTTGCACTCATTAC